>NW_004797368.1:1217850-1236990 GCF_000002075.1 Aplysia californica
CCCCCCCTCCCCCGTGAATTCGACATTCTACATATATCATCCTCAGCTTTGCGCAAAAGTAAAAGCAATTCTAGACACAGTGAATGTAATTTGGCCCAATGCCTAACCCTGCCACAGTTTTTCACATCACACTCTAGAGGCCATTGCCTCGTCATGAGTCCCTCTCCCAGTCGAAATGAGTAGGCGAACAACTAGGTCATGGTCAGTAAAATGCTCACACATCTTGGAGGTGGATGGAAACATAAAGAGAGGTAACCACATTCCTCTCTCCATCTCCCTTGCTGACTTGCTGCGTCAGGTCTAAGTCTAAGGTTCAGAATATAAAGCATCATGCAAAAAAAAAGACAAAATGTTTTTTTTTAGGCAACTTGGAGGCACTTTACTTTGATGGACCCCCCTCCTGTTGACTATTGAATTGTTAGAATGTCAAGCATTGTCATATGAAGAACTGGGAACAACATTATGCTCTCCCTTTCCTCAATTCATCGCCTTTCTATTTACTGTAGTGTCGGATCTCAGTGTTTGAAGCTTCCCTAAGCAGCACGTTTGTGAAGAAACACAATTAGAATCTATCAGCCTGTGGTTGGAGAATGCCACTGGTAGGCCCTTACCTTTTTACTGTCCCGCTTTTATATTTGTCTGTATGTCTCACTTTCCCTTTTACTGAACGACCGTTATAGTGCCAATGTGCATATATCTTAAACTCAAACAAACAAGAATCTATCACAGTCAAAAGAAAGCCAACATATCTACTTGCCCTTGGATCTGTCCTAATATTCCTGGTCTCGGCACAAACTCACCAATCTGGTTGTAGATACGTTCAGTAAGAGACTTTGCCTTCTGTAGAGAGGCCATGTAATGTCGTAGAGTGATCTGCCATACATGCGTGTCCACAGGAACAGCTCCGGGCTTGTCCAGCGACATAAGGCACACGCAGTCAGCCACCTGAGGGCATTGGGCAGGCAAAAGATCAGATTAAACTCAGTTATTTGAGTTGGGTCTATTTTCTGGAACTAAATCAGCCGTATTGTCCTCTGGAGGGACAGGACGCACATTTAAAATTTTGAGGGAAAAAAAAAAGAGAAAAGATTCACAACCGGGCCTATTTTCAAAAGTACAGTTGGGTATGCTCACATGTTTGACTATGTGTTAGAGAAGAGACAGCATTAAAGCTGCCTGTGATGGTTACAGTAATTATTTTGATTTACTAAGTGTGACTGAAAATTGTACAGGTTTACTGTCCCTTTCAACATGGTATCCTTATTTATGAGGTGGGTCTCTGAATTTCTATTCCATCTCGATTGTGAATGAGCCAGAACAGAAAGAGTTGAAAACTCACGAAACAATGAAAGTTCAAAACACCCTAAAGGGGAATCAACTGCACCATGTCCAGCATGGCACCAATTAGCCAATTAGGCCAACACGCACAGAGTAATTAATGAAACTGAGATTCAATACCTCAAGACCTTGCCATTAGACTACTCAGCAAAAAGAACAGCAGAACCTGCAATCTCCAGCCTTTGCTGCATAGACTAGACTGCATAATTTTTAAAGACAATTTTTTTTTGTACTCAGAAAAACTGGAAATGAAAGGTCGATAATCTAGTCTGTACAGTGAAATTCAGATTCAACGAAAGGAGACAAATTCCCTGTTTCATTTACAAAATAACTTGGATTCCATGAACACATAAATGAGCAACCTTGGATTCAATGAGTGGGCACAAGTGTTCCGTGCGTAGAACTTTAGCAGAATTGCAGGTGTGTAACAGACATATCCCCGCTATCCCCCCCAAAAACCAGCAAAGAAGACAAGAGCCACATATAGCAATAGCAGAAGTGAACTGGTGGTGTCACCATCATCAAGGAAGGTAATGGCTCAATTAGGATCCCCTTTATGCCACCCTGGTTAAGTCTTTAACTCACTCACTTAGCACTACCACAACAGTTGCCGGTAAAGTAGCTCCCACGTTTTGATACCACACCCTCGCGGATTGCACTTTGGAATTTTTTTCTCACATTAAAACCCCACCGTTTGCGGTACTGGTCCGTCTTTTTCGTAGCTCATTCAAATATCTTTCATTAGAAAGAAACGAAACCGAAATCGGACGAGCGCAAGTAGAGTCATTGACTTTAACGACAAGCGCCATTAGAACCGAATTTACTATTTCGTTTCCCACAAGGCAGATCACTAGTCTTTGACCGTTTTCGAACATTTGACGACGAAAGTGACTCAGAAACCGATGAACTGGTCGAAGATTGTTATGACAAACTGGGTGGGGAAATTTGTAAAGAAGAATAAGGTTTAGTAGGGCCCCAAAACCTAGATCTACTAGGGTTGCAGTAGTGGGGAAGGGCGCGAGTAAGAAAGGCAAAGGGAAAGCAGTTTTTGACCAATTTTAGAAAACTTGTGAAAACAAAGTAAGTATAGAACAGAGCTGTAATTTCATCACGGCAATCTTTATTACCGTATGTTCAAAAACAATGTTCCACATTTCAAGTCTCTAATGTTAATTAGCAAAAGCACATCGATTTTTAAAAACTACCATTAAAATGGCTAGTACACAGGGAATAGCGACCCCGAAAATGGCTGGTAGTGAGTGGGTTGAATCCCATTGGACACTGAGAGCGTCAGGCGGTACTAACCCTGTTCCCCATCGGACGCTGGGAGCATCCAATACTAGTGATAACTGTTTCGTTTCATTTAGTGTTAGTTTTTGCTTGTTTTTCTGAACTATTCCCGATCCCGATTAGTTTTTTAATAATGACTAAGCCTTTGTTTCTAAAGTTTAAAAGTTGGAGGCAAGCTTTTGGGGTTATAATGAGACATTTAGTGCACCAGGTTTAGGTGATCGTAGAAAAACTCCTGGAAACGGTGGAAAAAACTCAGGGTTTAAAGAGTTAAGTCCCCTCTGTCGTTACTACTGGACTGTCTTTGAATCTAACAAGACCTTGAATTCAACAGGGATCAGGGGCTGGTCCTGACAATCTCTCTTCGTATCCTAGGTTCACTGAACTGCATTCGGTAGTATATACTTCACTACTCAGCTACAAGCACTTCCTGACCTTAGCTCCAACTCCCATCAGAGTCATCAGCTCCGTCTTTGCTTCAGTGTAACTCCTTCCCCTCAGCGAGCTCAGCCAACCAGGGTCCTTCTCCTCACACACAGTCTTGGCAATGCTGGAGATGAACTTTGCTCGGTAGCCAAAGCCAAGCTGGCGAAGTGTGGTCTCAACTTCATCTCCCGTCAGGGCAGAGAGAGGAGGGAAGGCATAGAAGTCCTTTTCATCAACCTGCGATAAATGAAACACAAGATTGAATTGAATTCTTTACCCCAAGATATGGTAGTTATTACTAACTCGGTATCAGTACACTGATATAATGGAAGACCAGTACACACAAAATGGCAGTTGGGGAATCCGAAAGGGTCCATGGACTTTTAAAGTTCTGGAGTTTCAATTTATCTATTAATATTCCTGTGCCTAGAGACAGATATGACAAAGCTCCAATCCTATTGCAAGAATATCATCCTCCCATATTAAATTACTTATACTTGAGATAATACAACAACTACTAGATCTACTAATAATAAATAGAATTTGTATAGCGCATACCCTCGCTCGACAGCAAGCTCTTCGCCCTTTACACTCTATTACACACAAATAAAATCAAGCATAACACTTCCCGACAAACTGATGACCTAAAAAGAAATGATACCCCTCAAAAGTGATTAAATTTTAGTACACACAATAAAACAAACATTTGCACGAACGTTCTTCTCATCCCCCAAATAAAGCCTAATGCATACATTCTTAATTTTAAAAAGCTTTTCTTGGTAGAAAATTTATCAAAACCAAGAAAAACTGCTTTCACCACAATACAAATTAGAAATCCTTTCCATTGACAACGAATGAAATCAACTTACACTAGTGATTAGATGTCCGTAGTGGGTGCAAAGTTTTTCCACCATGCTGGAGATGCGGGAGATGTGGTTGTTGGAGGAGCACACAAAACTCACAAGGTTCTCCACAGGGTCCTGTCTCAAGATCCGAATGCCTCGGAAGCTGCTTGCAACTTTTTTGAAATGATCATCCTTAGAGGACCATTCAGAGTACAGTTGGTCAAGATTAGTGTCCAGCTGGAAATAATCTCTCAATATAGCTTTAGTGGAAGAGTCATCATCATCAGTATTTATTAAATCAGTCAATTTAGTGAACCCATTTAGGCCTAAACTTTGACTTACAATTTCATCATTCTCTGATGCCTCTTCTTTAACTCTCTTCATGACAGGGGTGTCAAAACCTGCAGATGGTTCATCTTTTACCTGCCTCCTCTTCCCATTTCTTCTTGAAGCTTTTAGGGATTCCTTAGCAAAAGGAGGACAAAGGGTCAGTTTATCACTTTTTATTGGCGCTTTATCTACTTTCACTTTCGCCTTGTCTTCTGGACTGTACACTTGATACAGCAAGTGTTCGTCTGTCTGTTTGAGACGCCATACACATCCAGAAATAACACCCATCCACTCATCTCGATCATTTCTCTTCCACCTGTAAAAACGTGTTGAGGGAAGTACTTGGTCAAAAAGCAAATATATGTTTAAGTGAGCTAAAGAATATTAAACGTTTCTAGCTTAAAATGATTATTTTTTATATTTCTGTTCATTTATATTATGACTGTGAGCCTGTTTGTGAGTGTAAGCATACTATTATATTATTATGGTTACATGCACAGACGTGTGTTGAAGAGAGGATGTGTGAGGGAAGAGTGTGTGTATAGAATGGGTGTGCACATGTGTGTGCGTATGGGAGTGTGAATGTTTGTTTGTGTGTTTGTGTGTGTGTGTGTGTGTGTGTGTGCGTGCGTGTGACTGTGTGCATGTGGTGAAACAACAAATCAATGTGCCAGGATCTGGAAAATAAAGACTTATCTCTATCTTATCTATTTAAAGTGTAAATGGACATTCAGTAATATCGATACCATTTCATATATAAATACATACAGTACAGTACAGTCCATGCCGGCTTTAAGCACGGTCATTGGGAGAAAGTTTAAGCGTGCTTAATGCCGAAGCGTGCTTGAGTGCGAAGTAGGCATAATCCAGAGATTTTCATGTAGAAAATTTCCCTTTGTTTGTAAAAGTAGATCTCGGCCTATAGTGATCCCTCAAAAGTGAGCACATTTATTTTTACCCACCATGGTAATTTTTGTTTGTTCATTGTCATTTTTTTGTGTGGTCGAAAGGGAAATGAAAACTTAATTTAGACGGCCAATCAAGATACAGCACACTAGGTCTACACACTGCCTGTGCGTACCACTGCCCGCTGTGCCACATTCATACTATACCACCGTCTTCATCCCAACTCACGCACGATACACAATCAGGATTAATGGATAGCGAGCGAGGGTCAAAGGTGAAATCGCAAGCCAGCCTCCCTTTCTCGTCTCCCGGACTCTCTTTGTATTTTTTTTGGTCAGTGTGTAGCTTTGCCCAAGGCTAGATCCTATGTCCGCGCGCCCGGCTGTGTGCATCACTCTGCCTTCCTCTCCGCCCGTGTGAGTGTGTGTGTGTGTGTGTGTGTGTGTGTGTGTGTGCGCGTCCATCACTTGCGTTCTTGTGTTTCTCTTAACACACTCCACTGCTGCGGTGTAGACTGTGTTCGAACTTCGAAGGGTCATCATGAAAGTATCGACTGTCTTGTAAATGAAGCATGCCTGAAGCCGAAGTTACGGTGCTTAAAGGCATGTAATTTATATATATAACGGTAAGAGCCGTTTAGCGTGCTTGAGTTCGAAGTGTGCTTTATGCCGGCGTGCTTAAAGCCAGCACGGACTGTATACAGAAATAATTGTCAAGATTTGAGAGAGGGAGAGAGAGAGTGTGAATTAGAGAGAGAGAGAGAGAGAGAGCATGAGAGAGAGAGAGCAAGAGAGAGAGAGAGAGAGAGAGAGAGAGAGATTGTCTAATTCTAATCAAAATATTGTGAAAATAATGCCATCCCTAGACCTTGTTCTATTTAGTTGAGTTAGGTTTTTACCTAAAACTTTGACCTGCGTATGGAGCCCTTTCGTTACCAGGGGAATTCCTAATTTAATGTCAGCCCTGCTTTCCAGCTAAACTCATTAGCCAGCAAAGCAGTCTCATCAGTCTCAGTGTCATTCATTGGGGCCGTTGTCTAGATCTGACCCATTCATGACATACTCAGATTCCAGGTCTTTGAATAGGAAATTTCACTTTCCTTATTCCCCCTATTCTCTGATGAGCGTCAACATCCTCGCTTTCCAACGGGTTTCCGCGCACTTGTACAACCTGTTTTTATACAGTATTATAACTCAACAGTTCTTGGGTTTGGGTCAGTTTTTTAAGGTAAAGAGGGTGGACATAGACTTTAAAATCCTACAAATTCCTGAGAAGGTCAACACAATAAGTGTGTTGTATATCAATGGAAAGGTTTTATTGTATTGAGTGAGTGGACTTTGGTTTGATACAATAATTATGTAGATGATGTTTCATTTGCATGTGCGACCTACTTACTTGGTATCTAAAAATAGACATTTTTTCTCATCTTTACATAGGCAAAGAGAGAATAAAAATGAGTTTTCAAAGAAATTGATAAAACTTCATACAGTGGAATCCTGTTATAACGAGAGGGAGGGGACTGGAGCTTTATGTTCGTTATAGCAGGATTCTCGCTATACGGGATCCAGTAAAAAATTCAAGGGAAACTTTAAAGTAGGCCTAATCTATGAGTTTGGTGTTCTGTTTATTTCCTTTTGCCATCTCCCCTGGTGATGATTTTTTTTTTTCAAGATGACCTCTAGGTCTTACTTGATAAAAAATCGAATCAGGTTTCTTTCTCTACCGCTAGATTTAACGATGTTGACTGACAGCTTGGCGTTGGCAATCAGAAAGAAAGGGCTCTGGGCCAACTCGCCTGCTGTGTTTTCCCCCACCCCACCCCACCCTGTGGTGTATATTCCGTCTGCTTGCCCACGTCACACATTTGCTCCATCCATCACATTGCTGTGACCTCTCCATTCCCGCATCGGAGAAGTGAGAGGCATGGTAAACCTTGATAATCTAAGCTAGGCTTACGCTGGCCTATCATGCGATGCGTTAGATCTGCTTGTCTGGGCATGACACACCCTCCCAACTCAGTCGCTCCGGTCTTTATTGTTGACACACATGGGCTCTCCTATTTTTTGTTTGGCTAGATCACCAACAAGTTTTCTCAACTGGCGAGGTTTTGCATATATGTAAAATTGGCCTATGCACTGTGCACAGCAGCAGCAATATTCGCTATATAACCGACTCGAATGTTTGTCTGATAGCGCTATAGCAGTATTTTATTTACAAAGGTAAAGAGGAGAAAAAAACCCGGGTTTTTAGAATAGTGTCTTTATAACAGACTTCTCGTTTTTTCCGGACTCGTTATAAGTGGACTTCACTGTATCAAGGAACATCAATTCTATTTTTTAAAAACATGAAACCCCCCTACTCTTGTGGCCAAAATCGGCGAATAACAATTGCGGGGTGGGAACCAGATCTAGAATCTAGATATCTAGATTTAGATCTAGATCTAGATCTAGATCTAATAGATCTAGGCTAACGAAAAAGCGCAAAAAAAAATTATGGGTAGAATTTTTTTCCCCCCCGTATAATCGGATACCTAAATGACTGGCCTCCGGTAAGCACAGTTTCGAGACACAACTGGGATCTTGAGCACTGAAGTTTCTGCCATTTCGCGGCCATCATCTTCAATCAATTCTTTTCTGCGTGGAAATCAGTATATTATTGCTTCATTGAACTTTCTTTCACAAATGAGGGGTATTTTAGTGAGGTAATAAGAGTTGCGTCCCGTGGTCGCTATGGGGACATTTACAAATGGCGGCGAGTTACCTCCATTTTCATCATATGATGTGAAGATCTAAGCATTTCCCGTTGTTGCGAGTTGGAATATTCACTCTCTCTCAAATAATCAGGGAAACTTTTTCGAATTTATGGCTCTCAAAGGTATTACAGTTTGGAAAAGGTAGCGAAGACATAGACCTTTCAAGTTGTTTACTTTTCAAGTTCGAGACAGGCTGTTAGGCTTAGAATAGAAAGGGAAACAGAAAGTGATTTGAATGTAAATAAATGTGAGGCTCAGAGAAATGACAACCCGCACGGCTTGCGGAAATTGCAGAGAATTAATGAAACCTTTGTTACATAAATGGAATATAAAATAGGTTAATCAGTAGTTGTCTTTATGGTGTCCAGGATCAGTTATAGCCAAAAGTTGGTTTTAATTTGGAGAGTAGATCCAGAGATCTAGCGATGGAATACTAAATGTATAAAACGGTATTTCAATAAATCTAAGTAGCTTTTTGAATATTTTGAGGGCCATGAAAGGAAGGAAAAGCAAGGGATGGGATAACTAAGGGGGAGCAGTTATAGAAAAAAAAAAAATTGGTTTCAAGTCCTAGCCCTCGAGGAGAGCAAGTAGTGAGTATAGGAGACTATATCTCACCTTCTGCAGCTGTTTTTACTGGTCCTCATTGTACTGAAAACAGTGCAGAATTTTCTCATATGCTTTTATCATAATATAAGGTTTTAATATGCATAGAGTCTTATTTCTATTGTCTTTACTGAAGCCATTTCTTGAGGAAATTTGTGTACCTTATACTCCCTTATTCCAGTGTTCCAGAATGTATTTGAGAAAACATGGTCATCAGGCATCTTAAACGCCTACAAATTTCAGGTACTAAGCCCGAGGCATAACAATGGTGAGCATCCCGGATTGGGCAAAGTTTGCCCAGATCTCAGAGAATAAGCAGCAGGACAAACAAGCTCTGCTCAGTAAATTCTACAAACAGAGAGAAGCAGAAGCTGTACGGCAAGCTGAACAGTCAGGGTAAGACCAATGAATTTTTTTTAAATGTATGAAATTAGTTTGTCTTCTTCCTCTCCCTAAACACAATCCTGTTAATCAAGATATATCTTGTGCTTTACTGAAACATTAATGTTCATTATCTGTAAGGTGTAGCCCAAAATGCAACCTAGTCTATTAAGGTTAATTTTTTTTCTGTAGGCTAAGATGCAGCTTTTCACTGACTTCTAACTGTCTGTTATCTGCAAGGTGTCACCGTCTACCAACTTCCTCCAACTGATTCTTTTTCTTACCTATTCTATGCCCTGATTTACTTGTAGGCTATCTTTTTCTGTCAGCAACATAATATGATAGCGCAAGAGACATCCGTTGCCTTTGTGGGTCTCTTACATTTTTTGCATCTGCCTGTATACAGGTGGCTCATCGAAACAGCAAAATCTTCCCAAAGGCAGAAACTGAGAGATGAAAACTAATTTGTTGTCAACTTTTCTATCTACCACCCCACAGTAATTGTGACTGCCTATAGTTCTCACCACACTTGTTGACTTTCGGGTGCTTGTCACATTTGAATTCTTAATTCATGTTACAAGAAATGCAGGGAGCATCTTTTTTAAATCCAGTGGAGTCCGCTTAAACAAAAATCTGTGAGACCTCGGGATTTTCGTTGGTCTAGATGGTTATTCGGTTAAGAGAGGTTGCTCAAATAGAAGGAAAAAAAATTGGGGTATTTTATTTCTTTTCGGTTTACCATTGTTTTTAGAATAAGCGTGTTTGGTTTAAGCGGACCCTACTGTATATCTTGATGATGTCACTTTAACTGTGATTTTTTCTGTATCTATTTTTGTTTTGTCATTTGAATAATCTTAAGACATTTCATCTTGGTGACAGATACTTTTTGAATCCAACGTTGGAAGTCATCCAGTCTCACTGTGGCTCTTTAAATCCCAAGTCTAAAGTAGATGTAGATGACATCAAACTTGTTCGCCTCGATGGGGTCCATCTCAGAGTTCTCGGAGACATTGGTGCATGTACCAGGCTGACCATATGTCTGTTGGCAAACAATTACCTCACAAAAATTGATGCGCTTGTGGCTTGCAGACATCTCATTAAACTTGACCTGCACTCCAATCAGGTAATCTCACGTTGAAATTGAAGAGTAGTGATGCATGTAAGAAATAGAGAAAAAGGAGAGATAGTGTGAATGCAATACTTACATTCAAAGACTGAAATTAAAAGTAGTCTGAGAACAAGTAGTTTTTTAATTGCACAGTTGATTCTTTCATCTGATTCCACACTTTTTTCCCACTCCTTTTCTTCTTAGGTTGTAAAGAGCTTGCTGTTGAGCGGGAATTTGCATTGAAGGAGGGGTTTTTCAGACAAAATGAGAAAATAGGATTTCTCAAACACTAAATTGGACCGTCTTAACAAATGCAATGTTTTATAAATTTTTGTCGTCTTCTGATTCTGTCTTTTAAGTTTCACCCAGTTTGGTCCTTTTGAAAGATAATTGCAACTTTGTAAAGTGACAAAGTAAATGACACTAGGCAAAATGAACATGGAGAAGATAAGGTGAAATTTGGTCATGCTAAAGGTTTTTACAGCAGTTGGTTGTAAAGAAGCGGCAGAAATCTATGAAATTTTACAGACAGATGTATTGAGCACTTCAGTCTTCAGAGCAATAATTTTTTACTTTGTACAGCATCTTAAAAGAGGAGAATGAGAATCTGGAATTTTCTAAATTAAGGGCAAAAGCACCCCACAAACAAAAACAACTCCCCGCATGGTTGGTACTATCATAGTTTTTACTGACAAAGACAGTCGAGTGAGCCTTCATGAGATAGCAGAAGAATGGGGTTTCATTCGTCGTCAGTGCACAGAGTGTTACTTACGATTTGGGGCTCAGAAAGCTCTTGGCTTGATGGATACCCTATATTTTGGTCAGTGAAAAGAACGGGGTACAGTTAGTATATGCCACCAAAACTTTGAAATACTTATGGGCTGCCTGGCACCTGGTTGAGATCTTCATTGGTGATGAAACATAGGTGCATTTCTTTAACTAAGTCCCAAAAATGTTGTGGTGCGCTGAAGGATCAAAACCCCAGAAAATTGCAAAATGAAACAAGTCCACAAGGAAGGTTAGGCACGCTATTTTCTTCAAGCGTAGGGTCAAATTCACTGTCAAAAATAAGAGCACATCTATAGTGACTTCTGTTGACCTCGTCAGGGTAAGCTTCCCTTGAGCAAGAGGTCAAAATGTTCTACAAATCTAGCAAGACCAAAGTTTTTAAAAAAGAAAATGGTTCCAAAGTTATAGATCGCCCTTCATAATTTCCTGATCATGCTCCTTATCACTTTTCCTGTTTCCAAGGCTTATGAAACAACTTACAGGATGCCATTATTCCACAAACAAAATCCTCTCTCGAGCTATAGAACAGTGCCTAAAAGGTATTCCCAAAAATGACTACGAAGCAGCTTTTCATAGATGGCTATATCAATTACAAAAGAGTGTCACTCCACAGGGAGATTACTTTGAGGTGAAAGATTAAATCTGATGCTTCGTTTTCAAGTTGAATGAACAGTCTCATTTTGTTTGAAAACCCCTTCATACAAATGCTATGCATTATTACTTATCAGTTTCTCTCCCTGTGTTTTGTTCGTATGTCAATACCTTCATACTTCATACCTTCATGAACCCTGTTTCGTCTTTTTCATTTTGAATTGCAATCACCCCCCCACCCCCCAGTCCTCCCAAACACCAGCACCTGTGGTGAAACTGTTAGGTGCTTCGCCGTCACTTGCAGAAGTCATGAGTTTGTTTAATTAAATATTTTCATCTGTCTGCTGAGATGTTATATCCCTCTGGGTCCAATAGTCCCTGAAAGGCTGGGTTGAAACTGTCCATCTCTTAAAAGATCAAACTTATGTTAATGGAGTGTAAAACACACATTTTACATGTTTTTACCCCCAAACCATGCTCATACACACAGGCCAGTAAACCAACACACACATACACTCTCTACTTGTCTTTCTCTCTCCCTCTGAACATACTCTTCTCTCACACATCCATACAAACTCTCACAAAACTTATTCCCATATATATTTCATGTTCATATAAAGCGCCTTCCTACACAAATTGACCGGCCCACCTTTAACTATGTGCTCTCCAGCTGTCCTCTCTCCCAGCCCCTGTATTCTGGAGCAGTCTCCGTAAGCTGCAATCACTTCATCTCCATGACAACCCGCTTGGCAAGTTTGAGACTCTACAGATCCTGGGCTCTGCGCCAGCCTTGACCATCCTCACTTTATTTGACACACCTCTGAGTCTCAAGAAAAACTACCGGTCAGTTTGAATTAATTAATATTTAAATGACTTAACCTGTGTCCAAGTGTTCAAGCATAAACTACAGTTTGACGACAGAGGTTTTGTCTTGAACATTCAGTGCTCATGTTACATTCCTGTCTAACACGAAGTCCTAATATTTGATTTAGAAATTTTCAGGTTTTACTTTTCAAAGAAAGAGATTCAACTGGTATGTGTCTTCTTGTGAAAGTAATTCAGGTATTGCTTTACATGGTTCTGTATTTAAGGAATAATCTTTAACTAACTGTTAAAGAAAAAGAGAAAAGTCCCTGTGGCCAGTGGTCGGTTGAATAAGATTCCTGAGGTTGAATAATGGACCTATTTATGTCAAGTCCTTCTCGCTGTGATTTCATCCGTAACTTTTTTCTCTCTTACTTTCCCTAAACTTCACCTCTCTCTTGTATACAACTTTTTCATTTTGGGTTAGAATGTGATGTTAAAATTTGGATGTGTCTCAAAGACGGATCAAAGTCTTTGCTGCCTTTTTGCTGCCTTTCCATTTCTGGTTCAGGTTCATCTCACTTTGTTCTCTGTTCTTTTTCTTTTTTGTTTCTCTGTTTTGTTAATAACCTTTTCTTCGCTCTGTCATTATTCACTTGAATCTAACATGATTCCTCCCTTCCATCTTTCCTTCTTTTCACTCAGACATCATGTGGTGAACAGTATATGGAGCTTGAAGGCTTTAGATCATCATGTGATATCAGACGAGGAGATCATTGAAGATGCTGTGTTCAGCAGACGCTTCACAGCCCTAAGTCCCCCCTTCAGGATTGACCTCTGCCCTCAGACTCAACAGGTAAGAAACCTGTGATGCAATGAGTACTTTCCTTCTCATGGTATGCTTTCATTTTCATGAAACCGCTATTATATTCTTAAGAGGTAATTTTATCAGTTAAGGCAAAGCATGATTACAAATACTCCCTAGCATCAATCTTGTGTCTGCTACTGTTATATATTTACATCCTGGCTGTTTTCTTCCAAGACTGGTTCGTTCATGCTATTTGTCCTCTTGCTTGTCTGTGGTCTGTGAACCATATTATAGCTATTCTTATGCTTGCACACAAACAAACACAAAGGCCACCAGTGACTCAACTGGTAAGGGAATCAATACCTTTTGTGATGTCTTTTGGGAAACATTTGCATATACAAAGGTTGTGTGTGTAGGGGAGGGGGGGAGGGGTATTTTAAAAAGTTGTTTCTAAATAAATCTGCAAAATTGCAACTTTCACAAATGGTAAGATCTTGTTTTGTGTATTTTTATGTCTTATATTATTCATCTATAGTGTTTTATTTATATAGTCACATGGGTATCAATGGCCCCAGGCAGTGCGAAATTTGTGGACTCTGATGCTATTCGACTGTGTAAGTGATGTTAAAATTTGACATCAATTCCCTGACCTTTCAATTTTTTTCGGTTCGACAGAATTTCACATTTGATCAGGAAATGTCGGTCCTTAGAGCTGTCAATGCAAGACTCAGTGCTATCATGGCTCGCCACTCCCCAGTTCTCATAGTGCAGAGATGTTTGCGGGGATATTTACTCAGGAGAAAGTAAGAGACATCTGGTCTTGCTTGATCTCTGCATTGACTATAGATTTCTTGTTTTTATAACATGAAATTGAAAAGTAGAATCCCTAAAATAATCTTTTCTCTTCTTCTGTCTCTGTTATCATTACTAAATTGCGTCCTCAGTGCTTTCTTGTCATACCTTCATTTTGAATAACATTGAAAACAGTTCATAACAAAGAGAGGGCTTAAGAAGTCACATTTTCAATGTTTAAAAAAAATGGAGCACTGAGGTCGCGAAATGATGCAATGTAATGAATATGACATGTGTGGGATGATAGGATTCATAGGGCCTTTTTGTATGGTTTGTTAATATCCTGCCACAGGGCAAGAAGTTCTCAGTGGGTGTTAAGGGAAGACTTGGGTCGGCGATCCCAGACAATATCAATACAATTTTTCAAACTATCTAACTTTTGTTTTTTGCAGAAAAACATCCTTTGAGGTCTGTTCTATCGGGTCATAATGAAGAAACTGTTGAAAAAACACCCTAAATGACCTAAAAGGGCATTTGAAAAGTGCAAATTGTTCTAAAAATCCTTTAAAAAATCCCTGTTTTTTATGTTTTTCTCAAAATCTACTTTTTGACATATGTGAGCTCCTGGGTGTAAGGAGTTTTCAAAAACTACTGAAACTAGAAGCTTGAAATTTTGCGTACATGTGCTTTAAGATCTATTCTGGGGATCTATGTGAGGGAATTGGGAAATATTGGTAACTTGTGGAAATATTCAAATGTTTTGTAATATGTACCCCAAAATTTCGTCAACTAACTCTAGGGGGTCCAATGACTTTGGGCTCCCTTTTTTAGTTTTAAAGATAGGTCAAAATCCTCACTTGGATCCCCAGTTCATATAGGTTTGTACTTGTGTGCCAAATTTCAGGCTGATAATTTAATATTTACTATGAAGAAATTCTTCTGCACTAAGAAACATTAAATAAATTCGCCCCTAGTACATCCTGTTTACCTGTGAACTTCTTGCACAATCCCATGAAAGTGATTAAAAGTCATTTGTTTAGAAAATTTTTCCAGGTGTGTATGTCTCCCCTTGATAGTGTTATCTTTTGACAATTGACAATTAATATTTTTTTGTGAAATGGTTCTTTCATCATTAATGTTATAGCTCTATGTCAAGTGATGTATTGATTGATAAAGTGATATGTGTGTTGCTGCAGATTGGGGATCGTGAAGAAAATGAGTCCCATGAAGATGATGCTACCCCCTCCCGGAACTCCCATCATGTTGGGTGATCATGTTCACACAATGATTGGAGGTCAGACAGTCGACTATGACACATACATGCAGAATAGACGGCCAGGCTCTATTGTGCCCGAGGAGGTAATTGTGTGATTTACGGTGTGGGACTATGCAGCCAGTGTTGTGTACTTTTGCAAAACAGTTGCTTGTAACTGTTTAATTGGGTCAAAATTGAGTAAACTAATGGCTTGTAATTGTGTAAACTAGTGGCTTCTAATTGGGCAAACTAGTGGCGTGTTTTTGGGCAAAGAGTCCTGTGATGCCCGAAACTCCTTCTGACCTGTTTTCCTTTTTAGATCCTTTCTCTGTCCTCGCCTTACAAAGATTTTTGAAAAGATACAGCACACATTCTCTAGTTTTTTTACAGCACCTCCAGCCACCTTCCACTTGTATACTGACTTGACTTAATGCATTCCAGGCACTCAAGGGTCTCAAGCTGACCCAGGAGCCCGCACAAACTGCTGAGGTCAAGGACAGCCACACACCAGCTCCGCCCCTTGCTCCAAGACTCCAGGTCAACCTGGAGAAGCTTGAGTCAGGGACATTGTCTGGTTTACAGGCTGACACTGTTGCCATGGAAACTGTTATGGCTGAAAAAGAGGGCTTGGGTGTCAGTACACCTGGCAGGAAGGACAGACAGAAAAAGAAGGAAAATAAAGATGAGGTAAAAAAAAAATTATTGATATGATTATCTCCCTTCCCTCTCTGACTTATCAACACTGTGTGTGGATATCATTGTGGAGTTTCCTCCCCTTAGTCTTTGGACAAACAGCGCGTGGGATCCCATTTTCTTTGTTTCTGTTTTTGTCACTGTTTTTGTCACTGCTTGACTCTCATAATAAAACAAAATGGAGAAAAATAAACGTATAATAATTGTCATACATAACAGGGCGGTTGCTGACTTTACTGGGATCAATATATCTAAGGCATTGTTGGTTGATGAACTTGTTCAACACACTGAGCTTCAAAGGTTTGAAAGTTGTTCAAATTTTTCTCTTTCAGTGTGGACTGTTTTTCTTTTCAGCTGGCTGGTCTGATGCTTGGCCAAGCACTCTGCTGTCGAAAGGATCTAAATTGTATTATGTAGAATGCCAAACTTCACAATATTTGTCGTCAAAAGCATCAAAATTACATTACCTTGAACATCAGACTTTTTCTTTTTGAAGTCTTTTTTCAGACATCTGTTATCACCTTAACCTATTTGTAAAGTAACTGACATCATCATCATAAGAAAAATGACAAACTTTGTTTGACTTACAGTGTGAATACAGTGGAGTTACTTTTTTTCCTTTACTCTAGCAATATGTCTCATCTGCCGATATATTTAGAAAGTGAGATTCTCACTGTTTTAAAAATGTTGAAATGTTCTTGATGTTGTTACTTTTGCAGAAAGTGAAGCCCAAGCGAATCAAAGAGATCAAGCAGTTCTTTGGCCCCGTAGTGGACACTCACACTGCTGAAGAGGAGGAAGAGGACGTCTCTGGAGATGAAATACCCATGACAGACTTCAGGCTCAAAGGTGAAGGTCATAGGCAAAGGTCTTACGAATGTTTGAAGGTATAATGACAGTTGCGCTGTATACAAGTTGACCACTGAAATCATTGATTTTACTCATAAATTCCTGTGGTCACATGACAGAACAGGGCTCTCTTCATTTTGTGCATTGTTTTGATTTGTCATTTTACTTTTCTTGAGCTCCAAACAATCATCACTTCTGACACCAACAACAACAACAACAACTACAACCAAAAACAACGGTAACCACAACCATACAGCAAAAATTGCAATATATAACGACAGCTACAGCATCTTGTTTTACTCTAATTATTTGTAAACAAAAACAAACTCCTTTTTACTCATGATAAACGTTTATTGTCTCCTCTGGATCAGGGACGAAGCCAAAGCTCCTTGTCGCAGATGCCACAACAGAGATGATCCTTAGTCGGAAGGAGGCCGGCCACATGGTTCGGGAAGCCGAGGCTGAGAGGATGAAACAGGACTCATTGCAAACACCGGTACTCTCCTTGGTTTAGGAAATCAGAAAAGAATAAACAAGGATAGATTACTTTAGTTTTCTCTCTCTCTCTCTCTCTCTCTCTCTCTCTCTCTCTCTCTCTCTCTCTCTTTCTGTCTGTCAGTCTCTCTTTCTCTCTCTCTCTCCTTCTCGAGATTCTACTTACAAAATTTTTATTTTTATTTTTAGGGGGATACCATGACCTCTGGAGGAGACTGAAGACAAAAATAAACATAAATAAGTTGTAGTAACCAACAAGGGGGCTGGATCACCTGAGAAATCACAAAAGAATAAATTAAAGCTGCAAACCAAACAGATACACGAAGTACATACTCAACAGTTCAGTAACAGCAACAGTGATTTCAGTTTGTGTTTGCTGCAGAAAGGTTATCCCTGAAACATTGAATGTACTTAAGTATTATATGTTTTGTTGTTTTTTAATCTTTCCATACAACACTTTCGTGATTTCTTTAGTGATCCGGCTTCTTATTGCTTTAGTGGTTTGCTTTTGTTCTAGGGAAACGTTATATTCAGTAAAGTAGAAGGAAGAAGGTGAACATGATGATGATAATACAAAGGAGGACCCCAATGGTTGAGGGATGAAAAAAGGTATAAGAAAGATGTTGATAATGTATTCTTGAGGAAGCCTTTGAGAGCAAAACGATTTTGTATTTTTAAACTTTATAAGAATGAGAAAAGATTGTCAAGACCTTACTTTGAAACTTTTTTGTATCGAACAATGATGATGATAGTGATGGTGATGAAGTGAAAGAATATACAGTGGAAACCATATATAACAGGCCCGGTAATAACAGGGATCCAGTAATAACAGGGATTTTTTAAATCCCCGTTTTTACCTACTCTTTGTTTCTATTTAAAGTTATCGGCAATAACAGGACCTCATCAGAGCCCAACCGGTTGTAGCAGGGACAAAGACTCGTTAACAATGTGAAAAGAGAGAGAGAGAGAGAGAGAGAGAGAGAGAGAGAGAGAGAGAGAGAGAGAGAGAGAGAGAGAGAGAGAGAGAGAGAGAGAGAGAGAGAGAGAGAGAGAGAGAGAGAGAGAGAGAGAGAGAGAGAGAGAGAGAGAGAGAGAGAGAGAGAGAGAGAGAGAGAGAGTAACGCAGTGATGGAGCAAGCCCACGCAAGCCATGCCGCTGCAAGCACACACAGCATGTGAAGCGGGAGAGGGCTGCGGTGTGCTGCATACCTCGATCAAGCCAGAAACCTAGCAGCACGCATGCGTAATGTGTCGCCAACGATGTCAAGCGCAAGAGAAAATGCCTTTCAATTAACAAAAAAATACGGAATAATCCAGGCTGTTGACAAAAAGCAGGCTCCACTGGCAGAGATTTGTCGTCAGTCCACAAGGGTCGATTCACACCATTATCAAGGTTAGAGAGAAAAAAGTGGCAGCATACTCCAATGGAAACTTTGCTCTGGATCGAAAGAAGATGAGACTACCCGATGCAGATACTATGGACCAAGCTCTTCTGATGTGGTTTAAGTTTAAGGAGGCAAGGAGAAAGTTGGTGCCAAAACCTCTGTTCGTGGGTACTTGTGGCAGAGGAAACTACCCATGAATAAGTACAGCTGGATTAGTCCACAAATGCTTACTTTCCTTACATTTCTGATTTAACAGGGATCGGATATAACAGGAAATTTTTTCTACTCCCACCATCCCTGTTATATCAGTTTTCCACTGCATGTTGATGGTGACTAAGACAAAAAGGAATTATAGTTGTGAGACACAGGTCACAGGTGGTGCAAAAAGTCTCTGGGTGTGTCTACTTGTTCTCATTTAACATCCTCAGCCAAAGGCAACCCCACACAATCTGACCACCACAGAGCAGCGATTTTTCAGCCGAGCTCAGGGCACCATGGGACTGTCCTGTCTGATGGCGGTGCATAAAGCTTATCGGGTGAGCTGCGTTCTGGTCTTTGTGTAGTGACCAGCATGTCTCCGTCAATTGGCTATCTCAGAATTACAAAGTTCTATCTGACATTTTTTGGCTGCTTTGAGTTACTAAGACCATGAGGTCTGAAACTCTTCCTTGTATAATAACAATAATAATTATAATAA
>NW_004797368.1:1237090-1254821 GCF_000002075.1 Aplysia californica
TAATAATAAAATCTCGTCTGTCAATGTCTGACAATGACCAATACATCTGCAGAGGAGAATATTTCTTCAGCGAAATAGAAAAATTAAAAGTTAAGATGACTTGTGGCTTCTGCTGGGGCCGATTAGACTGATTTTGGTTTAGAAAAGTTTGCCACATTTTGAACCTTTAAAAAACGCTACTTCCATTTGTGGATATGTGCAGCTTGCGGGATTCTTTCTTGGTTGCAGCATTTTTTATTCGTGAAGCCTTATATGATTTGCTGCCCCCTGTGACTCCTGCTCTCTGGCTGGGTCTGTCAGGAGCTAGGCTCTCCCATGTGGAAGTATTCTTGTTGAAGTCTTTCAGAGACATTTTCAGAGTGTCTTTGTAGTGCTTTTTTGGTGTGCCAACCTTACGCTTCCCTGAGAACAGTTCTTAGCTATAGTAAATTGTCATCAATCAACTGAACTAGTCTTTGGGTGTGTTATTCAGGAACGAGAAAAGGCAGAGAAGGCAGCTGCTAGGATGGAGAACATTCTCGGCATGCGTGAGGAGCGGCAGAGAGCCAAAGATCGTATCAACATGTATCATGACGAGCGACGCGCTCAAGTGCTCAAGACCCGAGATATGGATCGGGCCCGAGTCATCGACCGTATGGAGAAACATGAACTGAATCGTCTTAACTTCTTGGACAAGCAGCAGGAACACAAGGTGAGGGTACATCATGTCCTTGTAATGGGTTGTGCAAAAGACTAGGAAGTGTCAATTGTCAAACAGATATTACAGAGCATGAAGGGATGTTTGTTTTTTAATTGATACTGTAGAAGTAAAAAAGGAGGGAATGTTGATTATTAACAGATATTTCAGAAGACAAGACAGTGTTGATTGTTTATCAGAAATTGCAAATGACAAGGAAGTGCTGATTGTTTTCTAGAAATTACTGAAGGTAAGGGAGAACCAGCTGCTTAATTTGATTTTGAATGTTTTTAATAAAAGCTATCTAAATCATTTAGGAGACGGGATCCTTTTTAAGATATTGCAAAAGAGGGAGTGCTAATTGTTTCTTAGTTCAAAACCATCTGATCTAGATGGCAGTAAATGTTATTATCAATGCAGCGGCCATATCAAAGCGATTAAACAACATGCACTTCTCTTACGGCTGACTTGCGATATATATGCAGTTGATGATCCAAGTTTTACATTACAGTGGAGTCCACTTATAACGAGTCCTGAAATAACGAGAAGTCTGTTGTAAAGACATTATTCTGAACCCCTTTTTTTCCCTTCTTTATCTTTGTAAATAAAATACTGCTATAGCGCAATCAGATAAACGCGCAAGTTGGTTATAGCGGAATATTGCTGCTGCTGTGCATATCACATAGGCCATTTATAAATGAAAACCTCATCAGTTGAGAAACTTGTTGGTGATCAAGCGAAACAAAAGAATGGGAGAGCCCATGTGTGCCAACCATGAAGGCCGGAGCGAATGAGTGGGGAGGGTGTGGTACGTGCAGACAAGCTGTGTGAAGCAGAATGCCTTGCCTGATAGTGATAGACCAGCCTAGTCTAGATTATCTGGGCCTATCATGCCTCTCACTTCTCCGATGCGGGGATGAAGAGGTCACAGTGCTGTGATGGATCATGGAGCGAATGTGTTACGTGAGTGTGACAGGGTGTGGAGGGGTGGGGGAAAACACAGCGGGCGAGTTAACCTAGAGAACTTTCGTTCTGATAGCCAACGCCAAGGTGTCAACATCGCTAACGCTAGAGAAAGAAACCTGATTCAATTTTTGATCAGGTAAAACCTACAGGTCATGTTGAATAAAGCCATCATCAGAGGAGATAACAAAAGGAAATAAAAAGAACACCAAACTCATAGATTAGACCTACTTTATTATTTCCTTTGAATTTATTTCTGGATCCCTTACGAGAATCCTGCTGTAACGGACATTTCGTACTGGTCCCCTCCCTCTCGTTATGACAGGATTCTGCTGTATACAATTGGTGTAAAGGGCAGAAAAAATAAAAAATAAATGCCTCTTTCAATAAACTACATGACCACAGATCATCTGCTTAGTGTCAGAGTCCACCATATGCCATTTTGAAAAGTAGCGTTTGGTGGAGTGTTTCACTGAGCAGTCAAGATGATCTCATTGCACTTTGTTTTTTAAAGCCATAGTTTTAAAATATCATTTGGTTCCATCCAAGCCTTTAGGTTAAAAACAAATGGTTTTAGCTTTATTTAATAGTATATGGTTATCATTGTTATATCATTAGCATTATCATTGATACTTTTATTATCATTTTATTAATATATATTCTAACAATTATTTTTGTTTGCTTCCAGGTACGAGCTTCTGACGGCAACAAAGCCTTCAGGGCTGACCACACCTTCATGTTAGAATTCAACTCACAACACACGTCTGTGTCAAACGCTCTGCTACGTCACGACCGGCAGGCTCGAGCGGATGATGTGCGCTCGCAGAAAGAGAATGTTGTGTCCAATGCTAAGGTGAGGAATTGTGAGCCAAACAATGAGAGATACAGACACATGAAGCCTATGAAACTTACTTATTTACTTGGTTGAAAAATAGGTTACAGGTATCATTGCAGTTGGCACAATGCCATCTGCTCCTCCCTCCTCCCCAGGATCCATGATGTAGCTAATGAAGAATGATGTAGCAAATGAAGAAAGGAATGGGTCCAAAGGTTGTAGAAGAAGCCTTGCCTTTGAAACAACCATACTATCACCTCTCATCATCATCCAGTGCCAGATCTTAGACAGACATCGGTGATCATGGTTCTCCATTCATTCCTTTGCTCGGAAGTTCTCAAAAAACCTACATTTCCCTGATCTTTCCCTTTTACCCATTTGTTTAGGTTCCCTAAGCATGTTGTTCTGGGCCTACCCCTGCCTCTCTTGCCCTCAATTTTGCCAGTGAGAGCTAGATATTCAAAACCCTTGTGTCTATTACAGTCTATTCAGGTGTCCCAAAAACTGCATTTGTCGTTTCCTGATTGTTTTTAACATTGAGCGTCCCATGTGGGCTTCATCAAGCACTACCTCATTTGATTTCTTTTCCTTCCAGTTCCAGTCTCCTAAGAAACCACATTTCTGTTGCTTCTATTTTATTTTCACTGTCTTTAATGATTGTCCAGCATTCACAGCCATATAGGATTGACCAAACGTAGCATTTCAGAACTTTCATTTTGGTGTTCATTGGGATGTTTCTATTTTTCAGGATTGGGCTCATTTATTGAAACTAGCCTCTCAACATACCATTAAAATCCACCCGTCTCCTGTATCAACTATTACATGCACTGATTTCTCCACCCAGGTGATGGAGGAGATAGAAGATCACATCGTCAAAATCTACCCACATCTCAACACATTATCTCTGCCCATTTCTCATTTTACTCCATGTTACAGGAAGTGTCATCTCTGGCTCAGAGGTTGATGTGCAATGACCCACCAGTGCTTACGGTCTCTAGCTGCCGTTATACGCTCTGTCATACTAAGGCCAGTCCATGCCTTGATGCTATCAGTCCACATTGTTCTTTCTTTATTCACCTTTTGCCCCTTTGGCCCCACATCACACCTTCAAGTATTTCCCTTAGAATGGCCTGGGGGTGTTTTATATAACAAAGTCCTGTATCTTTCTAATTTTCATTCTGCAGTAGCACTACATCTCAAATGCAGATATTTTGTTTTCCTTTTTCTTAGTTAAAGTCCAGGTCTCGGTGCCATACAGGAATATGGGGAAGATGTAGCACTAAACCAATTTTTTCCTTAAAGATATCAATAATTACATGGATGTATAGTGAGTACATTTGGTTGAATCTTATTTTCTGTTCTTGTATTTATTCTCACACATTGACTATTACGACTTTTTCCCTCCAGGTGACTGAGGTAGAACAACAGAACACGGTCAAGAAGTACCTGGAGCACCGACAACTCATGAAACAGACGGAGACGGCGATGGCCAAAGCGGCCCTGGACACCAAGATGTTGTCGGAGGCCAACGAGCGGATGATGGAGGCCCGCAGCCGTGTAGCCCACCTGAAGGCCCGTCGTGCCCGCATCCAGGCCTTCTATCCCGTCCAGGCCAGCACACTCCCACCGTCCAACACCGCACCCGCAGGCATGTCACGTTGGGAGGCTCAGTCAGCCATTTCTGGTGGGAGGGTGGGGCGACACAACACCATCTACACCTGAATACAAGACCCTGTCAACTTTGCATTTTATAAATCAATGGTGTTTTGCTCTAACGGTATAACTATAACTGGTCTCTTGAAAATTTTCAACAGGTAAAAAAGCCTTTTCTGATTCAAAATTACAGTATAATTCACTAATGTTGACATCCGATTTACCGTATCGACATTTTGACATCTCGACATGTTTTCCAATTACGAAATATTTCCTTCACTATCTTCACTGAACAATTTCTCTTCTATTGACTTGTTTTTCGGCCCACTCAGCTTTATCGACATGCTTCCTGGGTGTGAGAGTCTTGCGCGTGGGGCATCACCTCCCTACCCCCACTCCCAATGGCTCACTCCCCTTCCCCATTAGGGCAAGTTGCACGGTCGGTGAGTCAGTGCCTCGCCTTTCCATTTTCCCCAGCAAGTGGCCATAAACAGGCCTTACAAGGATGCTACAACAAAGTTTGTGCTGGTGTGTTGTGTACGCCTCGCGCTGCTCTGTCTTTAGTACCGTAACTCCAACCCCCCCTGCCTCTTGTTAGTTTCACCAGAGATCGAGTCTGTTTACTAGCGTATCTCTGGTTTCATTGTGTAGTTTTGTGTAAGCCTATATCATCATTGTTGGAGCCAGAATCTATTCTTAGCTTCACACTTCACGTTCCCAATCACATTCATTCAAGGGAAGCAACCAGCTTAAAAAGTAGTGTTGTCTTTTTACCGCTGACCTCCCCTTGGTTTTTCCTCTTTGGCTTTATATTTTCATTAATTTATCGACATTTTTATACATTAATATCAAATCCACTTCCCAAAGAATGTCGATATAAGCGGATTATACTGTAATATTTTTAGTAATAAGAATTGACACATAGGTAAGTCAATAGTATTTTTACACAATTTTAAGTGCATGCCGAGTCTTTATTTTTACATTGAGGACCGGCAATTTCATTTCAACAATGGTTTTGATTTTATTATAGTTGTAGATAATTTCCCTTTTTCTTCCAGTTACATATCTAGAGCATAACACCGTCAATAATTGTGTCATGCCCCCAACCCAAACATATATTCTTGTAATGGTATCAAATTTTGCCAACTTTGAAAGCTTGTAGAGGGACAAATAAGTAGTGCTAGTCTCAAACCATATATACTGTATGCTCTTCTCCTGAGCTGTTCTTTGGTTGAAAACATGAATTAAAGATGACCAGTGTCCGTGGTGTAGAATTTAAGTGTTTAGCTGTCGCACGCTTTTATCGAGTGTCTATCTGCTGGGATGTTGTATCCTCTTACTAGACTGGCTCTGAGAGACAGATCAAAGCAGCCCGCCTCTTACATTTGATCTAAATTGTGTTGACGTGGATGTAAGACATTAACATTTTCTTTTTTACTACAGATATCACCCCTTCTCTTTCAAAAGATGGACAGATAAAATAAAACACAATTATCTCAAGTTATATATAATGGAAATTTCTGGGTTAATTTTCATGTTTCCTTTAAACCAAAGTAAGATTCAGTTAGCAGGTTGTAAATATATCTCAACGGGCTTGAGTAAAACACTGTAACAAATCCATTACCTGCAACGGTGGTGACAACAACTGACAGTGTTGTTATGGAAGTCCATAAAGATGCAAGTATATTATAATTATACTAACAACACTTAGCATGTGTCTATGTGTGGGATTAACATGTCGCTACTTTAGAATTACAAAGTTTTATCTGTACTGTACCTAGTTTTGAGAAATTTGATGTAAAAAATGTTGAGTTTCACAACACGTCAAGCTTGTTCGAATGCAGTTCTTTGACTATCTTGGTAACATTTCCGAATAATTTTACGATTTTGATAAAGGAGATAGCACATTTGGTTTCTGGCCTCAGGGTCTTAGTAACCCAAAACTGCCAAAAATGTCAGATACAACTTTGTCTAACTAAGGTAGAGATGTGTCTGTCTGATGAGAGAATGAAGTGCATGACAATGACTTTAGTTAAACTTGGATAAGTAGCAAATATAGTGTTAACACTCCGACATGAGTCTTGTAGCTATTTAGTAGATATATCATACACACTTGAGCCTTCCATGACATGTACATGCCTGATCTGATTCCCTTCACACAATGTACAGCTCTTTGTCAGTGGATATTTCCCATCACATGAATAATGAACTTTATGGGATAACTATTTTTAAACAATATGCAGGGTTTTCAAAATTATGGATTTACTTTTGTTTACTTGTTGCCATCATCTCACGACCCTTAAGTTAGAGAATGTACGATTTTGCCATGTTTGAATGATACTATGAGTGTTGAGTATGAGACTAGTAAATTATTATTTAACTTTTTCCATGCCTATCCACAATCTGGAGATACAATGCTGTGCCAGTGAAAATCAACCATCTGTCATTGATATGGTATTATTAGTATTATTATCTCCTCTGCAAAAAAGACCCTCTTTTCAATGCACAGACCCAGGGTATTTTTTAAAATCAGACATGATCTTTCTGTTCTCTATTCTTTTTTTCCTTCATTTTGATAATGAATTGTGTTCTATATTTGGTAAAATAATTCTGGTAATTGGCCTCACCCAATACCACCTGCAGCTTTTTTCTTTTACATTTACAAAACACTGGTCTGGCACAACCAATTGAAAACCCTCTGGCATTTAAAGAATTAGAAAATAAAACTCATCTCACTTGAATCTCTCTATCATCAACAAATATTTCAACCAAAATCATCTGTTTTTCTCATCCTTATGATACGATAGAGAAGCATTTGCCAGGTGGTTGAGGTAGTATGGATGTCCTTCACCTTCCCACGTCCATTTCATGTAGGCCTATATCTCTATTTTCATTTCTTCATGAGACATTTTTCTAATTATCTCTTTGTCCTCATTCCTCATATTAGATTGGGCCTTCCTACATCTGTCAAAGAAGTGGCATTTACAGCGAAAGTCTTATCTGATGTTTTATGTGTTCCTAGTATTAACACACCAAGACTGGTGGTCATTTTGTTTTTTGCTTAGTCCCATCCCAGTTAATAGCATTGGAGATAAAACCAGGCCATAGTTTTCTGGAAGCCAGTAACTTCCATTTCAATGTTTTCTTTCTCTTCTTTTAATCTGTAACGTAATTGTTTTCTACACGTTTGTATGCTTACACTTAGATCTATAAATAGGAAGATCAACTATCATCAGTTATAAACAGATTCTCATCGAAATGTTGAATTTTTATACCATCGCAAATTTACCCTTTGAATAAGAAAGATACATAACTGTCCAATTTTCCCAGTCTAACAGGTACACTTAGCTAAACTTCAATATAATTAAGAACAAATTTTTCTGTTGCAAATAAGACTACGAAGAAAAGTATATCCAGGCAGCTCTCAAAGAAATGTATGTTTATGTAAAGACAATTTCAAGGACACATGCTCAATTCTGTAGAGCTGCATGACAACATGCGAATTGTTATTTTTAGAATTTATATATATATAATGTACAATATATATACATATTATATGACTGCATAATATACTTGTAGTTGTAGAGTCAGAATGCTTCTCTCAGATAAGAGTGGTGTGTGTGCATATGTGTGCTAGAGCATGTCTGTATGTGTACTTGCATATTATGGGAGTTTAAGAGTATGGTTTTACATGTAGGCCTATTTTTGTGTATTTAATATATATGCATTTAAATTCATGTGTTTATGTGTGCATGCATGTATGGGAAAATTTGAGTATGTCAGTGAGGGAATTATTGGGAGAGTGAGTGAGTGTGAGTACAAGAATGAGTGATAGTGCAGTTTGTTCAAGATTTTAACTGCATTCACATGCAATTTTGTTTGAGCAAGCTACTCGCTTGAAAGCTTTGGAGAAATTTAGAAGGGGGGGAAGTAAAACAACTTCTAAACTGAGCAGAACATGTTTTTTACTTTGTATTTTATACTGATTCCTCTTGTTCTGTCATTGGTTTGATTCTTCTTGTTGAGTTATTGGAAAACTACACTGTCAAAAACAAATTTCAAGTAAATCAGGCTAGTTTCTGCATTTCAATTTTTCGTGACGTACATTTACATAGTTCAGCAAATGTCAATTTCGTTAATTTCCATATATATATCATAAGTCTATGCTATAATCTGTAGCATTAGCTATACATGTATCTATGCTAAATAAACTGGCTAAAAACCTACTTTTTAAAAACAAAAGCAGTGTTGAGTTTTTCGAAAGAAATATTCTGTGCACATAAAAATTATCCTACTGATTAACACAACATTTTCATTTAACACTTTGCCATCACAAGGCTCGAATAAAATAGTAAAAAACTCTTGCCATCAAAGGCAAAGACATTTTGGGGAACATCCAAAGAAACTGAGTGATAAACATCACCGATTAGCGAGATGTGACCGCAAAGTGTTAATTTTATCCAGAATCTCTTGAGTGGAAGCAGGGTATGCACCCTTTCTTTTCCATAGTGTTTTTGTAACTTTGTTTTGACTGTCAGGGCTAACCTAGACTGGGAGGGCATACCTGTGCAAGTGGTTTTAAGCACCCCGCATAATTTAGCGAAATTTGATCAATTTTTGCATAATTTTTGATTATTTTCCTTTATTTACCTTTCTTTGTTAAGAAAGAACAGAATCGCCTAATTTTACATTTTTGGGCTCAGTTTGTATAATTTTGGAATTTTTCTTGCATAAAACGACGGGGACAGGCATACAGAATCCCAACAGAAAGAAGGAAAAACCCGATAAAATACATTCCTCCACACAGGAAGTGAACTCCAGCCTGTTGCATGCAGCGGCGAAGATCCTAATCATTACAGCACAGAAGCAGTTTGTTCACTTCATGCAGTGGGACTAAACCTGCAATCAACAAGGAGCCATTCCTCTATAGCTCACTAAAACAACAAGTATCACATTAACCTAATGCCGTCAGTTACTAATGAAGATGTCTCAAAGGTCACGGGACTGAACTTCTTTTTGTTTGTATTAAAAAGACATTGGGCTACATAGGTCTCAAAACAACGCATCTGATTTGTGAATACTTCCTTGTTTTCACTCTGTCCGTTCATGTGTGCGGGCTGACATGAGTAGCAAATGCAATGTGCTACTAAACTGAATAGAGAAATGCAGTCCAGTGACTCTTTGATACATCCTGTACTTATAATATCAATCCTTTGAGGATTCCCACTTGCTTTTATCCACATATGTACCTATACTCAACAGTGGGTGCTCACTTTTATTAATAGTGGAATAAGGATTCAAAGGTTCAATTTTGGGGTATTTTCTAAAAATTCATAGTGATTGAAATCTATAATATGTGAGGCAGCATGATGGAATCAGGCTCTTGTCAAAATAATGAACGTGAAGAAACTGGCATTTCCCCCGCATGTTTTGGAATTTTAATAGAATTAAATAGAATTTTTGTGTTTTGGCTCAACACATTTAATGCCCATTAAAGGATACATTTCTGTGTAGATTTGACAGAAAAACGTTGATTTAAGGGGATGTATCCAATATAAGGCCAATTTTTTAGAACATGGCCTCTAAACCAATTTTATTCTGTTTGATTATGAATATCGTGTTGAAAAAGACCTAAAACAACTGATACCTTTGATTCAAAATTATTTTTGTGTCCTTTGTGTAGTCATATGGGTTCAATCGAACACATATTTGCAATGTTGCTTGGGAACACTAGAACTCTGTCAATTATGGACCTACAGGCCTGATTTTTTGCCACAAAGTAGTTAATATCCTAACCTTTAACTTTACCAAGCCATTCTTTCCTGTCGCAATTATTAATAAAATTATGAACCAGGACTTATCCTGTTCTTTCAGCTTTCGGAGAAGCTCAATAGAACAAAAATAAAATTTTTCATAACTAAAGAACAAATTGGAATACACCAAAAAGCCTTGGTAAAGTTATGCGAATAGCCACAGAGAATAAGCATGCCAAATCTTAAAGTAATTGGAGCACAACTTTAGGAGATATTGTGTTCCCAAGCATATAGTATGTGGCCAAAACGGCATTTTGAGAAAAACAAAAAAAACCGACAACGTACGCCTACAACATCAACTAAATGAACATTCAGACGATACAAACATGAATTTTTTAAAAGAATAAAGACCCTAGATGGAATTGCAATCAAAATTTAATGGTCCTGATAAAGAACAAGGCATAATGTCAAGCTTTTTATAACCCACCCCCCTAAAAAACAGCCTTCGGCTAAGCTCAATGAAACAGAAATTAAAATGTTCATAACTCACAAACAAATTGGAATGCACCAAAAAGCCTTGGTACATACATGTGAATAGCCACATAGAAAAAGCATACCAAATCTTAAAGTAATAGGTGTATAACTTTAGGAGATATTGTACCCCCAGTCATATAACTTGTGGCAAAAACGGCATTTTGAGAGAACAAAAGAAACCCAATATACGCCTACAACATCAACCGAATGGACATTCAGATGGTACAAACATGATTTCTTTGAAAGAATAAATATCTCAGATGGAAATGCAATAAAAATTCAATGGTCCTGATAAAGAACATGGCATAATTTCGAACTTTTTATCACCCATCTCCGCAAAACGACCTTCCGCTGAGCTCAATAAAACAGAAATGAAAACTTTCATAACTCAAAGAGAAAACGAAATACATCAAAAAGCTTTGATACAGATATGTGAATAGCAACATTGAATAAGCATGCAAAATTTTGAAGTAATAAGTGCATAAATGTAGGAGATATTGTCTTTCCCAAATAGCATGATGTGGACAAAACGGCAGTTTGAGAAAAACACAAAAATGACCAAGCGCGACAACAATAAGCGCTTCATAGATATTTCATATAAAACAATGCAAATAATACTAATCTCCTCCCCCTGCATGGAGTATAGAATTCTCCATACACAACTTTTAATCTCTCCTCCTCTCTCTGTTTTGCTAAAGCTTTCGTCTCTCTCCATCTCTTAGCTTTCGAACAGTTCGCATCTTCAGCTCTTTGCAGCCGACGACAGTCCCTTTTCAAACCATGACGCTTTGTCTCACTGCCCACACTCAACTTTAAACTACGAATAAAGTCTCTGCACGAAACAGATCCAAAGTTGAATTCCCCCACCCCAACAGAAATAGCAACCTCAAGTCGCGGCCGTGTGGCAAAAATATGTTTTGGGCAACGTGCCCAGATGACCGAATGCACGCTCTCATTGGCGTTTTGGGTCGACTGCAGGACACAGCGTGAGAGCAGATCGTCGCTCGACATTTTCTCATACAGTGGCCTTATGACCTCTGCCACTTCCTGGCTAAGGGGTGTGTGTAGAGCCTCCTTGTGTGGTAGTGGCGAAGTACCTTGAGTGATGGCTCTCTGGTAGAAGCACCACGACTCATTCCCCTGTGGACATAAGTCATGGTGCGGAGAACTGTCGGTAGAACGGCAGTGTTCGAGTGTTGCCATGATGGCACGGCGCATATCAGCAACTGTCTTGTTGCTACGTATGGCGTTGGCGTAAAACTTCTGCAGTTTCCCAATGACCTCGGGTCTCATCTTGCCATACCCCTTGCCCCCTAGTGTTGCTTTGGGCTTCTCCTTAGATTTTGCCTTCACCAAGTTGCGCAGGTTCGTACCCATCCGTTTACCTACGTGATTAATACACTCATGCTTTTCAACCGTGAGGCCTGGGTAAGGATCAACCTTTTGAATTTCGGAAATTGTCTTACAATCTCCATCGCTGATCATGGAGACATACCGTAGGCCATGCCTCTCGACAGATCTTTGCCTCCTTTTCCATGCCCCCACTTGTCCCCACATAGTTTATATCACAATTTGCTTTATGAACAGAAAACCACCTGTCATACTTCTCCTGGCTCTCCCTCTTCAGTTTCTCACCGGTAATGGCACATGTCGCACAATACGTTGTCAAAAGCTGGTAATCCACCACCAAACCTGTCCTCCTTTCTATCACACAACCGATTCCAGATTTTGATGTGTGTCCACGCTTGTGCCAGGTACCGTCGTATGACACGTGAATGTTCTTCACAGCTCCAGTCTCCTCTCGATAGGCACACCTTACTTGTTCAACAGCTTTATCCAGCATCATTTCAGAATAAGTACGAGACTGTTCTCTCACTACTTTCAAGTGAGAATTAAACGTTTTATTATGAACTGTTGGCATGTTCATCATCTCAGCAAAGTTGCTGAGGCCAGCATGTCCCATGCCAGTCGTTAATGCTGTAGCGACAGCTCGGCGGTTGACTTCGAACACCCTGCTGTCACACTTCTGTGAGGTGTAGGAAGAAGAAATGTCTTCATTGCATGACATGCATTTCACTCTCAGGAAAAGGGAGAGTCCACAATTTTTCGACGAGCAATAACGATGTTAATTTTCAGTTTTCACGGAATCTCAAGCTACAGAAATAACGCAAACCAGGCACCCCCACCTCCTTCACTCGCCCATATCTTGACTTGTGCAAAAGATAAATGGATATTTTTTCCATAAAACGCAAGGCAAATGGACAGTCTTTTAAGATGATACCAATAACTTCATACGCCCACAAATTGACGAACGCCTGATTCCACCACGTCATGACACATATAAATTTCTTTAGTCAGTTCAAAATCATAATGCGTGATTTCTTCTAAAAAGCGACACACAGGTCGGCGCCACCAGAATTATAGATAAATTAAATAGAATCAGTCAATGTAGATTGAACTTGCAGAAATGAAAACGAGACACAAATAGCTTTTGCTTTAGTAGAGGTTTTACGGCGTTCGCAACTGCATCAGGTCATATGAGTGCCAAGGGGAGGATGTCAACAGAGACATCTTTACAAAGAATCACTGTCAATCAGGCTTACTCTGCTCACCTCTCTAGCTTCAAGAGCACAAAGTCTGCTTCGACTATCAAGGCACCCCGGAAATAGCGGGTCACAAGATTTTGACAAACATACAAAAGAAGTAGAGGAAAAATGACGATAGTAAGGATTAGGAAAGAAAAAGTAGCAGTTCCCTGTTGCAGCTTAGGCACAGTTATGAGCATGACATTGTTGAATCAGCCCATTTACAATGCTACTGTGCATAAGAACAAGTAAATGTCCCCCTTTGGGAATGGCCTACACACACTTAAATTCAGAAAGTGGAAAACTAAGGGGGGGACACATAAATAGTTGCTTTTATTTACATGTATATATCACAAAGTTTAGGTGTTGAAAGCAATGCTAGACAACAGCAACGTTGGCAATGAAATGGATCATTAGCCCTATCCGTACGCCCTAGGGTCATTTTGTACCCCCAGGGTTGTTTTCTTCACATTTTAGAATACTTATAGTATAGTACGAAGATCTCTTTGAAATTTTCAGTATTTCTAAAAAAATCATTTGGACAGACTGCTATGCAAAGCGTACGGATTTGATTAACGAGTAAATCTCCTCTTTGGAAAGTGGCGGCACAGAGTTCCCCACATCATATGGATACCATAGTAAAACACGATGTACGAATAGGGTTAAGCAAACAGAACTCCGGAGGACAATTTGACAACCTTGCAAGTAAAAGATCCAAGTTAGTTAAATCATTAATTTTAGAATTCCAAAGCTTTGAGTCGCAGTGAAGTTCATTTTTATTAGAGTTTATTCTTTTTGAGTTTTTCCTCTCTCTTAGTCTTCATAATATAAGAAACTATTACATTTTGTACCTCTTCCATGAGCAACAGCCTCCATAGTGTTGAAAGGACAGTAAAAAAACAAAAGTAAAACTCTCCCACACGGCATAACAATATATCGGACATAGAATTTTAATAACCTCTTTACATTAATCAGAATATCCAATCTTACTGTGAATATCACAAAATCTATCACTCATGGATGATATGTAACAACACCATGATCACAAAGTAAAACAGTCAAATATTTAGTAACAGACACACAATTGCATTTATGACCTTCCTCCAGGTGTGCTGTAGCTGTTATTGCAACGAAAAAGAAATGTGAAGTGACTTTTTACACTAACACAAAACACAACTGTCAAACTATCACTAACATGTGGGTAGCAATTGCTGGAAAACCAGAAACATACAAAACATGTTCTTGAAAGAAAAGAAAAGTAGATGAAACTACGATTACCACGAAAACTTTTACATTTGAATGGTATAAAATTTAAATGACCCAAACCTAAGAAGAAAAAAGAATTGACCCACAGACAAAACATGGGAGACTTAGTGGGTCAAGACTGTTATGGACCATTGCAGAATTAGCATGCTGCATGAGATCCTTCCAAGACACTTCTTTTTCATACTAATGGAAAGAGAAAAGGTACTTTAATCACTAAAGACTGGGATTCTGTAGAAAAGATCAGCTGTCTCCCCCAAAAGGTTGTTTTTGATTTGGTGCTGATTTATAGTATGTTATAGTTTCCCAGCTGCTGTCAGAACATCACAGAAATGTGGAATGAATAGAACAGAAGAAATTAGCATTTTCTCAATATATGTGAACATCATAAATAAATCTCTTTCAATAACAATCATTAAATGTAAGTGAACATTTCTGCCAGCAGAGTACAAAAATACAAAGCACCCAGATAAAAGCCACAGTCGAAATTTGCTGGACCACTACATATTACATCATTATACACAGTGTGTAGGCCTATTTGTGTGTGTGGTAAATTGCTACCTAAGAATGACCAAGTTTTATTTACTCAGTGCCTAGTTTTTAGAAATTTGATGTGTGTAAAACATTTTTGAATTTCACAGTTCAAGCTTTTTTTAATGCAGTTCTTTGAATATTTTTATATCGACTCAGAATAATCTTACAATTTTCCTACAGCAGCTAGAGCATTTAATTTCTCATCTCATGGTTTTGTTCACTCAAAATGGCTAAAAATGTGAGATAGCAGAACTTTTTGCTACCTAGGCATTACAAACAGTACTATAGTGATGTCTCTCTCAGTGCTCACTTTTTTTAAGAGTGTAAGATTAGACAATTTGCGTTACTTGAGGGTCATTAGAAAGAGTTAGACGACATACCCCTGAAAATTCTTTTTTACTTTAGCTTTTCAGCAAATCATTAGTTTTCTTACAACGATAAAGAAGAAAAAAAATCATCAGAGCAGATCTGGCATGGAACCTCCTAAATACGTTTTTATATCCTCCATTGTTGTCCTCACAATCTTGCAAGGAATCGTTTCCCTCTTCAATCTCTTGAAGGCCTCGTATCTATGGCAGCCACCAAAAGAGTAGTAATAGTCTCCACCTTGTCGTCCTGTGACCCACAAAATGTCAATCGGGGGAACATTGTCTGCCATTGACGGGTTCTGAGAAAAAGAACAAAAAATCATTTTGATGAGGACAATTATGAAGTGTGAATGCTTGGAAACTTGTCTACAACAAGCTGAAAAAGAGTCAAAGACATGAGAATTCTCACACTCACTAACTGTTACTTTTGATGCCCTGACTGGCTTACTTTTCATCATAAAGACACCAACTTCTGGTCTCTTCTTAACACTTTGCAGTCACACAGCCAGCAGCACAAAATACCCCATTAGGTCACCCAGCCAGGAGAGCGACTGCAACGGACTTCTCGGGCCTACATGAAATAACTCCCTATAAATGCGAGACAATTGCCAAAAAATAATTTAATCCTGAATTCATCATAAAGGAGCGGCTTGCCGGAGATAAGGAGTTAAAATCAAGCGAAGTAACTGTACCTGGTATCAATAAAAGATAGAAAAGGATGGAGAGCATGTTCAGTGTTGAAGCAAAAGAAAGAAAAGAGTGATGCTGATGAGCCTTACAGCTAAAAAAAAATTGCTATAGTCAGATCATATGATAAAAACTACTGGTCAGAGCACGCCACCTATCCCTCTAGTGTGTAATCACTTCCCGATTCAGTCCTTCACGTTCAAACACACACACACACAAGCATACACACATGCCCAAAAGCATAAAAAAATTCACACACCATACAGCCCAAAGCAGCACCACATAATCTGTTTAGTGCCTTCAATCACATCCCCACCCTCACATGGCTAGATGCAAGGGAGTTCTTATCGCCTTACGATGTGCAATGATGTGTAAAGTTGTAAGATCTCCAGAAAGGCTGTGATATAGATTGAAGTCGTTAAAATACCAACACACATCACACAGATTTATCGTTGAACATGGCGTAGGCCTAGTCTGAAGCACACTATACCAGCAAGCGAATAACACTAAAAACAATCGAACATTTATATATAGCCCACACGGTTAAGTATGATAACTCAAAACGAAGCGTGAGCAAGCATCACGTGCCGGAGAACGACTTGAAGTAACGCTACAGATGCATCTTGATGCCGCAGTGTATCATGTATCATGCTGTGAGGGGGTAAGCCTGGAGGGCTCGTGTAACCACATACCCTGGATTTTGACGGGAATGTGTTTGTTTTCCATCATGCTTACAAGGCAACTTGAATTCGAGACAATAAAAACTAATTAATGAGGAAACATTTGTTTAGAAGACTTATTGTGATGAATTTTTCTGCACATGTGTATGGATGTTCAAGAACACAGTGCTGCTAATACAACGAAAACATTTCAGTTCAGTCTGGGAATGGTATATATTGTTTGAGCTTTCTGTGAATTCGGGTTTTGCTTGTTCATAGTTTCATAGTGAGTAATCTGTGCTCGACTAGAAATCTAACTTCTACTAACATGTAATAACAAAAGAATTTTTAAAAAATGATCTAAGAATTGGGATCAGGGGTTAATCCAACATGCCTCTCTTTGGTTTTTTAAAGTTGCCCCTTCACCTGTGGACAAGCAAAAAATGTGAACAGAACTTATCTTTTCTTACCTGTATGGTTTCCATCAGAGATAGAACTTTGTCTTCATCCAACACAGAGGGGAAAGGGCGAATCAAAACCTTCATGGGAACATTGTGTACTTCGGTTATGTGAGCAGCATGAACTGACAAGTCTTTGGGTAAACCAGAACAGAATTTCTCCTCTTTGACTTCTGGCATGGTCTGTTTTTCTGTGCTGAAAGAAGCCTGTGGTTGTGACTGTAAACTTTGACGAGTTGTCCCCTTCGAGTTTTTCCAATATGAAAACACTCGAGAAGGTTGGACGTCTGGGCAAACGCTTTTGGATACTTCAGAAGATGTTGAAACCGGGCAACTGGGATATCCTGGTGTTAGAGAAAGGCAATGAGTAGAATACTGACTGGAACTACTACAGACTCTTAAACACGAAGCTGTCGCGAATAGTAGCGATAGCGAACGATATTTGACGACTTGTTGTTTGATACGATTGATTCTTTGAGTACAAGATCTAAACAGCTTGAATGGCTGCAAGCAAAATATGACCAAGCCCGTGTTCATAGCTTACCTACTTAAACATATTTTAACAGGATTTAAAAATTATTGTCGAGTCATTCTGACAGTTCCGTGTGCTTCTATCCACTACTTCTAACTTCAGGCCTACTTTTTGTTTACATTGAGAACCGAAAGTATCAATACTTCCTCTGACATAGAAGAGCATTTCAAGGATCTTTCTTCGTATTATCAAGCTATCGCAATTTCCTTACCCCTTTCTCTCTCCGCCCCC
>NW_004797368.1:1255613-1258940 GCF_000002075.1 Aplysia californica
CCAACCCTCAAAAAGTAAATCCCCTCATATCCCATCTACCCAAACCCGTACCTTCAGTAATTCTGCGGCCCAGCAAGGACCTACGACAACCTTCTTGGGCCCAGTTGGCTGCTGGTCCGGCACTACTGACATGGCGGTGATTGACCCCCCGAGCAAGACCGCGGGTCACTCGGGCATGACGGTCATGGTAGACAACCAGGGAAGAGTGACAATTATTGTCGTCGCTGCTAAAGCATTTAAATGACATTTTTTCAGGAAACAGTAGACCTACTGGGTTGAGCAAATATTTTTTTGTGTCGATGGCATCAAAAATCCTACACTGAAACAAAGATCCTATAACTATAAGTCTATGATACTAGTGCAGAATCTTTGACCGTAAGATAAGATCAGAGATAAGATAAGATAAGACACATCTTTATTGTCCAGATCTTGGCAGATTGGTTTGGTGTTTCACCACGTGCACACATACACATACACACACTCGCACACACACATACATACACACACACACACACACACACACACACACACACACACACAGACACACACACACATGCACACACATGCATAATATAAATGAACGGTAGTATAAACAATAATAATCTTACGCTAGATACACACTCAATGTTATTCTGATGCATGCTTAAAGGTCATATGAATACTTGTAACAAGATGGTTAAGATGGAAGAATTTTGATGGATGATGGAAAAAATGACCTTCAGAAGCCTAGGTCTTTTACTTCTGACTGATATTTTTATTTGAGGGAACAAGGGATGTTTATTGTCTAAAAAGATGGAATTAATTTTGTTTTAGTGCAAGCTGTTTTGTACAATTCATCCAAGTAGGGGAATGGGGAGGTTGAAATTTTGCATGCTTTCCGTATTAATCGATTTAATTTTTCTTTATCTTTTTGTCTTGTGTTCCCGACCCATGCTGTTATACACTATTTGATCTTACTTTCTATGGTTGAATGATAAAATTTGGACATCAATATTTTATCAATGTTTTCGGTCGGTTTTTGTGGCTTTTCGATGAAGTTAGAGCAGAGATCATCCAGCCTTTTTTAAAATGATGAGTTTATTAGGTGAGAATGACACAGCGGTCTTTGGTGAGTCCATCACTTAAGAATGTAGGCTACACATTGGTGAGTGATGAGTCCACTAGACAGGAATGGCAAATTGGTGAGTGGTGATTCCACTAAAATATTAACTTCCGTTGTTATAACGTTGTCTTTTTGCGCATCCATCAGTCTGATTCCATTATGAGTTAACCCACTCCCAGCTTCTCCTTTAACATCTATCTATCTATCTATCTATTTATCTATCTATCTATCTATCTATCTATCTATCTATCTATCTATCTATCTATCTATCTGTCTGTCTGTCTGTCTGTCTGTCTGTCTGTCTGTCTGTCTGTCTGTCTGTCAGTCTATCTATCTATCTATCTTATGGGGCAAAGAGAGAAACAAAGAAAGAAAGAAAGAAAAGATAAAGACATAATATAAAAGTAACATTGCAGTTAACTTGTGGATGCCAGTCCTGTTGCTTAAGTGACTGAGACATCAAGGTGAACGAAAGTTCCAGTTCCATCACGCACTTAGTTTTACATTTACTTGAAAGTATACAGGGTACAATCAAGTCATTAACAGTACGCTAAAGATCAATCTCTACCTCACGAACTGATCACTGCCGACACTAAGTGAAGATTCCGGGAGAATTAATGATTCAAGCTGTTTATTTTGGAAGCAGAAAGCGTGTTTGCCAAGATTATAATATTGTATGGCTAAGTCTACAAGTGGAGATCTGGATGCAACAACATAGCAAATGAAAATCAAAGTCACTATTATGAATCTTGAGGTGCTGTGTGCAGAAAAGAAATTTAATTTGAGAGTTTGTATGAAATACGGCGACATCATGGCTGGCAGAACTGTTGGGTAAAGCTGATTATAATTTATAACGTACAACACAAGCATGAATGAGTGAGAAACTATGGTGAGAAACAGAGCGAGAGAGAGAGAGAGAGAGAGAGAGAGAGAGAGAGAGAGAGAGAGAGAGAGAGAGAGAGAGAGAGAGAGAGAGAGAGAGAGAGAGAGAGAGAGAGAGAGAGAGAGAGAGAGAGAGAGAGAGAGAGAGAGAGAGAGAGAAAGAAATACAGATAGAGAAAGAGAGAGAAATAGAGTGAGAGAAAGAGAGAAAGAGAGAGACTGTGTGTGTGTGTGTGTGTGTGTGTGTGTGTGTGTGTGTGTGTGTGTGTGTGTGTGTGTGTGTGTGTGTGTGTGTGTGTGTTTTGCCCCCCCCCCGGCTTTCACGATAAGACCAATGATTATATTTACGGTCTCTGGATAACACTAAGTTTCTGGTATTTATAATTTAGCCCGAAGGGTAACGTTTTAGTCTCCTTGGCAACCGACCGCACAGCGACAGTGCTGGTCCCAGTGTGCTGTGACGTGAACCCTCAGTGATGAGTAGGGAATCTATTGTCTACTAGTCGTACGCCTTGAGCTCACTCTGTGAGTCTGTGAGGATCTCTTAGTTGGACTAAGTAAAGAATGGTGTGTATTGTGAGGGCGTAGGTAGATCAATGCACAGGTAACAAAACGCTGTGTGTTGCTGGCTTTGAGCAGGACGCCCGGGGGAAGCTGGTAGATTTATTAGTAATACATGTACTAGCGATTGACAGAGATAAATGGAAGGAACTTGTATGTGGCCTATACCCTGCCAGGGGTGAAAGGCATTGATGATGATGACAAGCGATTGCTTTTGATATTCTTTACCTTCTCTGTCTGTCTGTCTGTCTGTCTGTCTGTCTGTCTGTCTGTCTGTCTGTCTGTCTGTCTGTCTGTCTGTCTGTCTGTCTCTCTATCTATGTCTCTGTCTCTATGTTCCTCTGTGTCTCTCCTACTCCGCCTTCTCTCTCTCTTGTTATCTCCCTCTCTCTCTCTCTCTCTCTCTCTCTCTCTCTCTCGCTCTCTCTCTTTCTCTCTCTCTCTCTCTCTGTGTGCGTGCGTGCTCTCTTTCTCTCTCTCTCTCTCTGTGTGCGTGCGTGCGTGCGTGCGTGCGTGCGTGCGTGCGTGCGTGCGTGCGTGCGTGCGTGCGTGCGTGCGTGCGTGCGTGCCCAATTTATGTTAAATATCTGATGTGCTGCACCAATGTATGTAATTGCCTCGTCATATGTTAAATAAATGCCTTTCAAATTATAATATATTTTTGAAATCTTTGAAATCTCTCTCTCTCTCTCTCTCTCTCTCTCTCTCTCTCTCTCTCTCTCTCTCTCTCTCTCTCTCTCTCTCTCTCTCTCTCTCTCCCCCCCTCTCTCTCTCTCCTCTTA
>NW_004797368.1:1260851-1261889 GCF_000002075.1 Aplysia californica
CCCCCACTGAGCAGGCTCGCATCACTTGCCCGTCAACAACTTCTTTGTATCGACCTTCACGGACATGCTTGGACTTTCATGGTATTTTCAGCAGTGGTCACAGCTGGAGATAATATGCTACTTTAGTATTACATCGTTCTATCTGCTCAGTACCTAGTTTTGAGAAATTTGACGTTGTTTCACAACATGTCAAGCCTTTTCGAATGCAATTCTTTGAATATCTTGATAACGACTCCGAATAACCTTACGATTTAGATAGAGCAGGTAAAGCATGGTTTCTGACCTCAGGGTCATAGCAACTCAAAACCAACTAAAATGTTAGAGCTTTGCAATTCTAAGGCAGCGAATAATGATGAATACATACATACACGTCTACTATATGGGTGGATGGGAAAACACGGGATACCACGTTTTTGGCTAATTTAAATTAATTATGGCGTGAGTTGGAAAGTGTTGACACACCTCTTCTGTCCCATCTATATGTGATCAACTGTCCCATCTATATGTGATCAGCGCAAAAACATAGAGAGTCATGGCTTAAAATCAAACAAAATTAGGGGGAAAATGTGGGTTGTCAAGAGGTTTTTTTTCTCCTCAAAATACCCCCCAAAAGTGACTTCTTGCGTTTTTTCCTTGCATCCTTAAAAACGAATTAAAGATACACACGTTGAATAGGTCTTGGTCAAACGATTGTTACGACACATTCATTGAATTCGTAATCCCCACACTGTCAGTTGATATGTATACAATATCGCCTGACCCTGGTCTCTCGTTAATGATAGGGTACGCAAACGTAAGCTACACTGTATTATATAAGGACTATAATTTTATACAGAATATCGAAACACTGATGTCTTTTTGTTTTGTTTTTAAATGTACAACGGTCTGTTGCTGACAGATATAAGGTTGTTTAACGGCTCGAACAGCTGAGTTTCCAGTCTGTTTTGTTTTTGGTTTGTTTGTTGCACCGGTAGTTGTTTGTTTGCGGTAGTTTTTTTTAATTTGTTTGTTGTTGTTGTTGGTTTGTTTGTTATATCT
>NW_004797368.1:1264778-1265994 GCF_000002075.1 Aplysia californica
CCCCCCCAATTTGATACCGATAGATGCGTGTTTCGATGCTTTCTACGTGGGCGCAGGCTTTACCTTTGGCTCCTCCTTGCACCGTTCTTTCAATTGTGCAATTGCTGTTTCTGAAGGCATAATATAATGCTCTCCATCGGACTCAGGGTGTGTGTTCCCAATTTTCTCCTTGAAGTTTTGTTGTGTCTATGCCTGTGGAACACCGTTTTTAGCAGTTATTTATTGTAAATAGCTGTATCGCCAAGGGCGAAGTAGCGGATGGTTGGAGGCACTTGCTTCTTTATTTTCCCTGTGTTGTTTCTGTCTGTCTTACTTTTCCCAGCGCTAAATGACCATAGTGTCTATGTGCTTCTCTTTACTCAAACAAACAGACAAACAAACAAGGGGCGAAAGCTGGTTTGATTTACAGGGGAGTCAAAGTGAGACGAAGAAGCAGATAGAGAAAAGGCCACGCATGAGATACTTTCTCACAACAGGAACATAATTGACAAAATTTCTGATTGGAGGCTGCATCACTGGATTATGAATGAAAGCAAATCCTGAATTTGTTTTATTGTATGTTCAACCGCCAAAATATTCGAGAAAATATCTCATTAGAAAATTTATTATTCCCGCTTTGGGCAAAAGGCATCTGTAACTTTTAAACCTGACAGTTAGAATAATGATCGGAAGATTTTTTAACATAAATTTGACTAAAGATGTGAATACACAAACAGAAGATAAAGAAGCAGAAATGACAATGTTACAAAAAAAATAAATATTAATGTATTGCTCAATTTGGTTTTTAATTTGGCTGTCGTTATCTAGCCTTTCGTGGCCATGATCTGATGTCATACCGTAATCATGTCATAACCCGATAAGAGGGCGGTAAAAAAAGTCGAAGAAAAAGAAAAAGAAAACAAAAAAAACAACAACCAAAAACGAGCACTCACTGCAGCCACGATGAAGAGTCACTCCCCCTCACCTTTTTAGGTAGACTCAACTCGCCTAATTGTTACCTTACATATAATCAGTGACTGCTTATGAGAGTAGCCCAAAAGTATTAACATGGTATTTATTTGGCAATGAAATAGTTTCGAGTGTTGTGCACACTGATCAAATTTAAATTATCGAACTTTTTAGAACTAATACGGGGTGCCCACAACGGATGGACCGCGGCGATCGCCCGACTTGGTCGCCTCAAAAACAAACGTGTTTGTTTTCAGTTTCAGGCTAC
>NW_004797368.1:1266918-1267956 GCF_000002075.1 Aplysia californica
CTCTCTCTTCACCCCCCCCCTTCCCCGTGTACGCACAGTCCTCATTTTGCTCTCCAGATAGATAATTATTGGCAAAGCCGTACCTACGTACCTTTTCAGCCTTAGTTTTCAAAGGAATCGACAAGGAACCTCATTGTGGAAAACCATAATTTTACCTAGTTATTTTCCCTCAACTGGTCACGTTCATCGACATCAAAGTGTTTTGCTCTGTCACACCTTGTTTATTTTGGTGCCTGAAGTCAAGTCGATGTAGATCTACCGACAAAGTGTTGTGGTGAACTCCCCACCTTTACTTAGCTATTGATCGAACGGTCGTACAAAATTACATGTACTGCTAGAAGCCAAGAGGACAGAGGCCGTGTTGTTTTTGTGAGTCTTACAAAAACATAATATCTTTGACATAATTCTGTTAAAATAATTCTTTTTTGGCTACTTACTTGATGGGTGGTTGGAAGCTGGTTTCTATTTTTGGTTCCCACCACTTAAAAGGGACAATCTCTATCTTGGTTACGTGTGCCCTTAAAGTGTGACTCACCCCCCCCCCTTCCCCACCCTATGATATGAGGCTCTTAATTGGGAGGCACTGTTTGTGAATATGTCTGTTGTGTTGTTTTTTTTAAATCTCGTGTATCGTGTCCTACGTTCTGGTGTCTGTAGTGTAGCGGTTAGGCTCTTCGTCTTCACACGCTGATATCCTGAGTTCAACTCCCGCGTCCGAAGACATTTTATCGAGTATTTTTCTGGATTCTTTGATCTAAAATACTCGAAAAGACGAACTTCTTGACGGTGACGGTGATCCTCTTGTGATTCGATACCAGCATTCGCAGTTTTTGATACCCTAGCGTTATGAGTGCTGAAGAAAGATTTACAGTTGTAAGATTCGGGCCTCATGAAAATGTTGAACGATAGCTGATCATGCCTCTTTATTTATTTACATAGCAACACTGAGAACCGGAAGTTAAATTCAGCTTGTATCATGAACGAAATGATACGGAAGAAAAAGTCGGTATTCGAAGGAGGCGGCAAGTTCCTCCTTCG
>NW_004797368.1:1268699-1270289 GCF_000002075.1 Aplysia californica
CGTGGTTTGAGGAGAGTCTGTGGGTTAAAGTTTGTCGTTCACGGAGTCTGTGGGTTAAAGTTTGTCGCTCACGGAGTCTGTGGGTTAAAGTTTGTCGTTTGAGGAGAGTGTGGGTTATAGTACGTCGTTCGAGGTGCGCCGGTATCCCTTCAGCCTGGGTTGGCCCTGATATGCAATGTCGAAGTCCGCCTCCTGAACTATTGAGTGTGTCGATGGGGGCATAAAACATCTTTTGGGTGTCTAGAAAAGAGGGCAATATAAAGAGTGATAACTTGATCATCTTTTTATCGATTTTAAAAGTTAAACAACAGCAAAAAAATGACAACAAATATTTCTAATGTAGGTGTTTTGCGCCCCAATCTACACAATTTCGATCGTTTTAGGGGGAGGGCGCCCGACTCTGCCAGTCAGGCCAACGCGGGCTGAGAGAAATACTCGATAAAAATTTCTCCCCACTGGGGAATCAAACCCGGGTCTCTTGCGTGCGACAGAGATGCGTATATTAACCGCTACACCACAGGCGCCGGTAATTCAACCAAGGGGACGTCAATTTTGCCAATATGAAAAAAATCAAGGTACCTTTTTGAAAATAATTACGTTTTAAAAATTTCTTTCAAAATTGAGTAAAACGCTCGATCTCCACTTTTGCCGTTGATGACATAAAATTGGCTAAAAATTATTTGAGTGCCTTCTATAGAGCCTCGGTTTCAGAGTACTTAATATAGAAAACACGTTTTCAAATCAAATGGAAGCACGGTCCCTGATAGAGAGTAAGTGGAGTAGAGGGGGGGGGGTTACTGCCTCAATTTTCAGTCTGCCCAGAGACACTGGAGTTCACTAACCTCATGCTGGCAGAATACTGTTCAGGGATGACCGTACCGTCTTCACTCAGGCTGATATCGATTTTGTTTACAGTTTTTCCTGCTGATAATGAGCATTATTTCCTCTATTTCTGTTGTGAACTCGACAATTGGTCTATTGACAACGAAAGGGGTGGGGGTAGGATTGGCTTTAAAGTATGCTGTAGTTTGATTGTTGGGAGATGGATAATTGTAAACGTTTACGTGCCAAGTATAAAAACCAGTTTTAACCACTTGCCTACCATGTCTGAGAAATTGTGGTATTTGTTGTGGAAGTTTCCTTGTTTAAATTTAGCTCTAAGATTAGCAAAATAGAACCCGTGGGCGGGCCGTGAGCTCAGTTGGTATCGTGCATGGCCGTGGTGCAGATGACCATAGTTCGAATTCGGGACGTTTTTGAACTTGTATTTTCATGGCTCTCCATCTACTTTTCTTCAGTCCTACCTGTGAATACTCAGAATCTCATGGACAGAGCGAAAAACAAATAGAGAAGTACTCCAAAAGACAGGATGGGAAAGATCCATAACCAGAACCATTAGAAAAAAGACAATTGAGATTCTTTGGCCACGTAAATAGATCAAATGGACTAGAGAAACTTCTGCTGTGTGGAAAGATAGATAGTGGAAAGGAAGAGCAGAGAAAGACAAAGAACAACATACACAGATGGCCTGAACAACTTTGCAACGAACAACACAAAGAGAAAAACCGAGTAGATCAAGAAGATAGACAA
>NW_004797368.1:1272013-1276941 GCF_000002075.1 Aplysia californica
GAGAGAGAGAGAGAGAGAGAGAGAGAGAGTATCATGTTATCTGCCCATTACATGTAATCCCTCATTCATCTGGCGTGGCTATTTAGTAGAGGGTTTTCGCAGTTTGGGCGGCGTTGTGGATTGTGTTTATTACCGTGTCCACTTGGGCTTGACAGCCTTGCATTCTTTGCTGTTTGAAGGCAAGTTTTACTTATCCAGATGAAAGGGGGCCGGACGAACATCCTTTGTTGTGGGACCTCTGGGGGTGGGAAGGGTGCCCAGAACTGTCTCTGGATGAGTGATACCCGAGGTTGCAAGACGGCCGTTGTGACCTCTGCCCGACCTTTAAAAACCCCCCAACTTTTTAAAATGCCTTTTGGTTAGGCTCATCATCATCATTCGGTGCCTTGCCGACTGGCGTGGGCGATCATGGACCTCCACTTAATTCAGTCTTGCGTTGCAGCAATGGTGTCTGTTGTTCTTGCTGCACCTAGCCATGTTGTCATCTTGTCCACTATCTTTTCCCTCTGTCTGCGTCTGCCTCTCTTTCCATCAAACTTGCCTGTTGTTACGATATTCTCCCATGCTTCTTTCCGCATTGTGTGTCCGAAGAAATTTGCCTGTCGCTTTCTTATATTCGTCATAAGCTGTCTTCTGCAATTTGCTTCAACCAAAACTTCTTCATATGTTTTTTCTAGCTGTCCGTGGGATACGTAGCATGCGTGTTATGAACCACAACTCTGTCGCCACAATTGTTCTTTTCAACTGTTTATTGATTGTCCATGCTTCGCGCCCGTATAATAGGGTTTGCTCGATGTAACTTTTCAGTACTCTTTTTCTCGTTTCCAGTGACAGATTGATGTTTGTGAGTATCTGTTTCATTTGGTGGAAGGTTTCTTTTGCTTGGCAAATGCGGCTTTTAATTTCTTTGTGACATCTCTCATCTGATGATATAATGGTCCCCAAATATTTAAAATGTTGTACTTTCTTGAGGGTGGTATCATTGATTTTGATATTGCATGTTGGGGTTGGAGTTTTTCTGCTTATCACCATTGTTTCGGTTTTCTTGATGTTCAGGCTTAAGCCCATGTTGCCACTCTCTTGTACGATTACATTTAATATAATCTGTAGGTGTTCTTCATCTTCTGCTATTAGGACTGTGTGGTCTGCATATCTTAGATTGTTTAAATATTATGTCCCCCTATCGAGATACCTGGCATTTCTTCTATGTGTCTCATGATATTTTCACTATACAGGGAGAACAAGTCTGAAGAAAGTACACATCCTTGTCTGACTCCTCTTTTAATACGTATGTATTCGCTGATGTCGTTTTCTATTCTCATTGCAGCAGTATGATCCCTGTACATGTTCTTGATAATCCTTAAGTCCTTTGGTTAGGCTGCCGGACTCGTAATCGTGAGACTGCTGGTTCGGGGGTTCGAGATTCTTTCGGAGATGGACGTTAAACTCGGAGGTCCCGCCTTTTAAGTTACCGTATAGTATTGATAGGGGCGTTAAACCTGAACAGGTACAATTTCACCATTTTCATTTTTAATACAGGAGGTGGGCTTTGACCCTGCCAAATAGGGCCAACATGGGCTGTGAAGGATACAGCATCCCATCAGAAAGATCGAGATACTCGATAAAAGTTCTCACCACACGAGAATCGAACTCCAGTTTTTTTACTTGCGACGGTGCATTGCTTACCCGTTGCACAGAAGACACCACTGTGCCTGACAGAGACAGGTTTGTAGTGTTAGCGGTCGGGATGATTCTGGACGTGAGAGGCAGGGAACTGATTGGGAACAACGTCTCAGGGACGCAAGAAATAAAGAGAACTCGCTGTTAGCTCAATTGGTGCCATGCTATAGTGTATTTGACCCTGGTTGGAGTCCAGAATGAGACGTTCCAACACTTTGGTCATTTTGGGATTTTCAAGCTCTGCTTCTACTCTTGATCCTGTTCGGAGATATTATAATATATTCATCATTGCTATCTCAGAATTACAAAGTTCTATCGGACTTCTTTGGCTGTTTTGAGTTAATACGGCCATGAGGTCAGGAACCAAATTAAATGTTCTGTTTGCTCTATCAAAATCGTAAAGTTATTCGGAGTCGTTATCTAGGTATTCAAAGAATTGCATACTAAAAAGCTTGACATGTTGTGAAACTCTAAATTTTAAACGTCACATTTCTTAAAACTGGTACTGAGCAGATAGTAGGCTACTTTGTAATTTTGAGGTAGCGATATATTTTGCTCGCAGGTACAGCTTTTTAATGTAGTCGAATACTTTAATAGAATTGAAAAGGAGATTATGATACCCCGCACAAATGCAGTGTTATCATACAAGAAGAAAAAGAAGAGGCAGACAGAACTGTACAGTGCAGGTCAAGGTTAAGAATGCTCCCCCCCCCCCTTGCCTCTCGACACAAGTCATGCGTCCAAGTTTTTGTTGTCGTTGTTGTTGTTGTTGTTGACATTAGCGGTAGTCCACCTCCATGGATTTTTTATGTTCTTCGCTAATACACAAAAGACGCAATTTGCACGCCAGGATAATAATAGGCCTATATGATTCTCCAGACGTCCCCGTCTGTCCACTGGGATACTGTATCCCACTCAATGTATATCAGTCTGCTCTGAAAGGCAGGGCCTTTGTGAATGGTCTGCATTTGGGTGAAGGGGATATATTGTATAATTTATGATAATTCTTTTTTTTTCTAGACGGTGGGTGTGGCTGCTAAAGAGTTGAGACACTGACAGCAAAATGTAGGCAGACACGTGAGATCGTTTTGCGCGACAGGCGACAACGATCTATTCTTTTCATAATTCGGTTACTTAGTGCAGAGTGCAGAGTGAACTTACGTAGGAAGGTTTAGATCTGTGGATAGAACTAGACCTAAACATAATCTTGTTGCCATAGAAGAGTGTACACTTCAGGGGGTTAACAGTTTTGATGCGTGGGTGGTTGGCGGGTGCTCTAGTGTGGTTTGCTTTTTCTTTCCAGTGAAATATCTATTGTCCTTATCTCCCCTTCTTCTTTTTATGTTTGTTTCTCTTTTGTAATACCTCTAATCTTCTGGCGCTCATATGACCTTATGCAGTTTCGAGCACCGTAAAACCTCTACTAAAACTAAACAGTTTTGATGCTTTCATTGGAAATACCTCATATGAAATAGGCAGGACTAATGCGTACAACGTAATGCGAGTTCTTGTTTTTGATTTTTATATTGGAGGAGAGATGGGGATTTCGGACGCCATCACGCTATCACATTTAGCCATGAGTCACATTTATCCCCCCCCCCCCCCTAATTTGCGCCTTACCCCTTCTTGTGCCCTGGTCTGGAAAGGAACGGTCACCCATGCAGAGAGGAAAAACATCCCAACCTTGCACTTTATAATTGTTCGCCTCTTTCACCCTGGTAATGGGTACAAGTCGGCAGGAAGGGCTCTCCCCGTGTCTTTGTCGTGGGCGATCTTCTCCACCTCCAGCCAGCTGAGTTCTGTTCTGTATATTATACAGTTGTTATTAACATGCTTGAGATCTGTCCTGGCAATACTTGCATGTAGGAGAAAGCGTTGTTGAGACACCACTGCCTAAGGGTAAGGGCACTTACACAGCAGGCGGGGCGAAACAGGGGGAGGTCTGGTGATGCCAGGCGAAAACATTGGGTGGCCACACGGGGTGCGGGGCTAATCGGGCGATGCGTGTTATGCAAAATAGAAGTGGGTTGATGCATGTATGTAATAGATGTAGTCTTTGGCGTCTTGACAGATTTAAAACAGCATGAAGATACATGTAATATATTGCTTTGTCTGTGCTGAAACATTGAGGTATTAGATGACGTTGTACCCAATTCATACTTCCCTCTCCACAGTAGGCCTATGGTATGGCAAGGCTCAGCACTACAACTAGTACAACACGAATCAGTTACAAAGTTCATGGTCTCATCGACCTAGATACAGATACTTTATCTGATACTGGAATATTTTTTTAAAAGCAACTTTCTAAGTTTGTTACTGATCCATGACGTCAAATTACCCCGTCTTAGACTCCTATCCTATATTGCGTCCAACCATCGTATCTTCCCATCTTTTGTCCGCTTTCTTTTCCTCTGTCTTGGCTCTTTTTCGTCATTCTCATAATTCCTGCTTGTTTGTCTTGTTGTATGTCTGCATATATCTGCTGTTTGTCTGCCTGTATCTTATCTCCGTGTCTGTCTGTCTGTCTGTCTGTCCGTCCGTCCGTCCGTCCGTCCGTCTGACCCCCGCCCGTCCTCTATATAATATCTCTCTGTGTCACACTCACATACGCACATACGCACAGACACACTCACACACACACACACACACGCACACGCACACACACACACACACACACACACACACGCGCGCGCGCGCGCGCGCAAACTACACACTCACCATTGTATCCAAACTCAGCCTGTAACAACAACCCGCAGGAGGTACGAAGAGACGTTTTGTGGTGTAACATGATCAGATATCGGGCACAGCTCCTCGTTGGTTTCACCTTCAGGTGAAAAAAAGGTGTCATAGCTGGCCGTACTATTGTGTCTAAAGTGCCTGGGGATCTGTGTTCACGTCCAACAGTGGGTAACCAAATGTTATCGAAGCTGGAGAAAGTTAACCCTTGCGTGCTAAACTATGTCAAAGAGTAGGGAAGACTGTTAGCCCTGGCACTAAGTTATGTCAACACTTATTAAACAAAAATGTTAACTCTAGCTTGGCCAAGCCAAATCATAGTGTTGGCGATAATGTATGCTAACCCCAGCGTGGTCAAGCTAAATCATTCAGTGGGCGAGATAGACGTGGCCAGAATATGCCCTCTAGACCGTCAAGACACACACATACACACGCACAGCGCACACACACACACACATGCGCGCACGCGCACACACAGGTACGCACGCACGCACGCACGCACGCACGCACGC
>NW_004797368.1:1277103-1279786 GCF_000002075.1 Aplysia californica
CCCCACACACGCCCACTTTCTATTTATGCCATGTCATCACTGTGGTCATTGTTGATCTAATCGATGACGTCAAGTTACACAAATGGACCGCGGTCAGTTGACATTTGATCAGAAATAATTGTTACATTTTCAGATTTGCACCCGAAATAGTTACCTTATCGATCTCGTAGAGCGTGTTTGCGAATGTTCGAGGGTTTAAAAGGAACACGTCAGTTGGCATCTTTTATCAGTCTGTGCTCACTTTTGGGTGTCTAGTGAATGGTCTTATAAATTTATCAGTTTCCGATTGGTAAAGTTTTACAGCGCTCACAACTGCAAAATACGGTCGTATGGGCGTGCTACCGGTGTTAGTCTCAGAATCACAGTGTTCACGAAGACGTGAGTAAGCAAAAACTTTATATTCCAAAATCCACAGGAGGCAAAGAAAGTGTTACTTTGGGTTTGTTTTCCTTTTAATTGTGGTCGCCTATTGGTATCTCTTTTGGGCGTTCACGTAAAGGACGCATACTTTTTTTCAGCGTCTCTGTAGTTTTGGTCGCCTATTACTGTACCCCACAAAGTGTTGGACCTGGCTTGCAGTGTTGAAGCAGCCTGCCTTCAAATTAATATAATTTTGTGGCCATAAGGGCGCAGAAAATTTCCCATCAATTTAGCGCGATAAGCTTGTTGGGTGGTTGGAGGGCTCCACTGTAGAGCCTGTTTCTCTTCTTTCCCTCCCTCCCATTTTTTTTGTCTGTCTCTCTTGCTTTAACTCTGCACTTGGATGGCCATATGTCATGTGATCTACTTCTCTTTATTCGAACTCAAAATTCGAACGTGGGCGGTTGGTGGGTGCTCTGGTGTGGTTTACTCTTTCTTTACTATCGAACATCTATCATCCTTATCTCCCTTTCTTCTTTTTTGTGTTTGTTACCCCTGATCTTCGGCAACCTATATAATGACCTTATTGTCGTAAAACTCTTACTAAAAGTGAACTTTAAAATTTACAAGCCAGAAAATGTCACCGGATGTTTTTCATCCCCTTCTATGTCCTATTTCGATCATCGTCCTCCCTGGCGTAACGTTGCTCTGTGGAATGTGTATTGGCAATATATAATTAATATTTTAGTTGTTTTTTTAAGCTAGTAAGAGTTTACAGCACTTGCAACACAATATGGCTATAATAAAAGTGCCGAAGGATAAATGTATTATAAGAGAGTAAATAATAATAATAATAATAATAATAATAATAATAATAATAATAATAATAATAATAATAATAATGATAGAAAATAAAAAAATAATAATAATAAATAGCATTTGTATAGCGCATATCCCCGGTCAACAGCAGGCTCTATGCGCTTTACACTATATTAATACCCCAGCAGACCATAGAACACTCTGCTGAAACATTCTCAGCTTCCCGGGAAGCATACAGTGCAAGCAGCTAGCTGATTAAGCGCTCAAACACTAACAAACTGACAAGATCTTTCGCTGTCTATAGCCGGGTACCCATTCCCACCTGGGTGAAGTGAGGAAAATTCGTGTAAAGAGCCTTTCCCAAGGACACAACGTCGGGTTCCTGACGGGATTCGAACCCACGACCTTACGGTTGCGAGTCCGAGAGCCTAACCACTAGGCCACCGACGCCACATAATACGTAAAAAAAAAGGAGGAGAGATGAAGACGATAGATATTTGATAGGAAAGAAGGAGCACATCATCTACCCACTATATAAATATACAATTTCTCCTTACACATCCAAAGTCATATTGACCGAAGCTAACACACGTCCACTGCGAGCAGGCCGCGCCCGTCATGGTCCGGGAGGTTTTATCGACCTTCGGTTGTCCAGTAGCCAGTATCCATACCGCCAGGCACAGAGCTTTGTCCCACAACTGGATCATTCGTAGGTCTACTATTGTTAAACCGCTGCGGTCGCGTGCTCGTACACATGTTTACGTTTTGGCATGTCTAGAGGTAGGCGGAATTTTGTGGTATGTGTGCGAGTCAAGGACTTCATTACAACTGCATATTATATCTTTGTTTGTGCTAGTCCCAAGTTTGGAGCTGTTTATGAAGTGTTGAACTTGAACCCAGGACCGACGTCTGGGTGTTCTGGTTACGCTTTATACACTTGTGTTGCAGGCAGAAGGTATATGAGTTCGATTCCCGCTTGGGAAAGATAGTTTAGTTTATCTTTTAATACTGTTCTGCTGGTGTACTGCGATGTTGTATCCCATTTATCCCCGCTGGCCTTTGCAACTTACAGATGAGGTCTAAACATCCCGCCTCCTAAGTCACGTAGAATGTGTCGACAGGAACTTAATACATACCGTGGCCTAGTCAATTGTAACCGGAGACTGATGACGCCAGGCTCGAGGTCACTGTAAGATTAGTTGTATCTCGTGGATAGTTGTGTTGTTTCTGTGGGAGGTGGCTCAGGTACTCGGACAATCCAGAAGATGAATGCCACAGAATGGAAGGAACAGGCTAGAGGAAGAAGCATAAAACAGCCATAAGGGGCGTAAAACTTAAAAATCTCAAAGGTCTCGAACGCAAGTTGCGCACGTTAAAGATCTCTTTTTATTCCTACAGTGGATACGAGTAGGCTTCGGCTGCCATCCGGGCAAAATTCAAAATTAATTCCCACTAAACTAAAAATGTTTAATGTGTCATATGACCTTATGCAGTTGCGAGAGTT
>NW_004797368.1:1279886-1284584 GCF_000002075.1 Aplysia californica
CGGGAGGTTTTATCGACCTTCGGTTGTCCAGTAGCCAGTATCCATACCGCCAGGCACAGAGCTTTGTCCCACAACTGGATCATTCGTAGGTCTACTATTGTTAAACCGCTGCGGTCGCGTGCTCGTACACATGTTTACGTTTTGGCATGTCTAGAGGTAGGCGGAATTTTGTGGTATGTGTGCGAGTCAAGGACTTCATTACAACTGCATATTATATCTTTGTTTGTGCTAGTCCCAAGTTTGGAGCTGTTTATGAAGTGTTGAACCCAGGACCGACGTCTGGGTGTTCTGGTTACGCTTTATACACTTGTGTTGCAGGCAGAAGGTATATATATGAGTTCGATTCCCGCTTGGGAAAGATAGTTTAGTTGATCTTTTAATACTGTTCTGCTGGTGTACTGCGATGTTGTATCCCATTTATCCCCGCTGGCCTTTGCAACTTACAGATGAGGTCTAAACATCCCGCCTCCTAAGTCACGTAGAATGTGTCGACAGGAACTTAATACATACCGTGGCCTAGTCAATTGTAACCGGAGACTGATGACGCCAGGCTCGAGGTCACTGTAAGATTAGTTGTATCTCGTGGATAGTTGTGTTGGTTCTGTGGGAGGTGGCTCAGGTACTCGGACAATCCAGATGAATGCCACAGAATGGAAGGAACAGGCTAGAGGAAGAAGCATAAAACAGCCATAAGGGGCGTAAAACTTAAAAATCTCAAAGGTCTCGAACGCAAGTTGCGCACGTTAAAGATCTCTTTTTATTCCTACAGTGGATACGAGTAGGCTTCGGCTGCCATCCGGGCAAAATTCAAAATTAATTCCCACTAAACTAAAAATGTTTAATGTGTCATATGACCTTATACAGTTGCGAGAGTTGTAAAACACTTACACACACACACACACACACACACACACACACACACACACACACACACACACACACACACACACACACACAAACACACACACTCTCACACTCACACACACACACACACACACACAGGCACACCCACACATATACACACACTCAAGCACACTCAAAGAAGACAGCCAACAATGTCACAGATAGATGTCATCGATACAGCAAAAGCAAGCCCGAAGAAGCTAAAGACAATGTAATGTCACTTATGGGTGTTAGTGGGACGAGCAGAGGCCAGCAAGATATCAGAGGATATTAATTCGTAGCCAGCTATTCAAATTAAATGGACTAAGCCCAAAATTTTGAAAACTTTTCTTGCAGTTTCTTTATCGTGGTATATGTTGCATGATTTCGAGATAGCCCTTGTCAAAGCTCAAAGCAAAAAAACAAAATAAAAACAAAAACAAGATCTAATACAAAAAACACACACAAGCAGGAAAGCAAAAAAACAAAATAAAAACAAAAACAAGATCTAATACAAAAAACACACACAAGCAGGAAAGCAAAAAAACAAAACAAACAACAACCCCCCCCCCACACAAAACCCAACAAACAGAACAAAACAACCACAACAACAAAAACAAACAAACAAACAAACAAAAAAAGCCAAGAAAATATTAATAAAGTAGGCGCAGTTGTTACAAGATTTGAAACAAGTTTTTCATGTCCCCTGAAAAATTGTTTTGCCTTTTGAGCTTAGAACATTTTAACAGCTTACCCGAAATGTTATACAATTGTATTATTATAATATGTAATTCAGCGATAAAGTAAGATTTGTCATAAGAGTAATAAAAAAAACCCAACAAAAAAACAAACAGCGGCATAACATCGCGGATCCGTGTCGGTGGCAAAATGTACAGCCAAGAATCTCCCCCCCCCCAACACCCCTCCCCCTGGTGTTGTCATGCGTGACTGTTAGCCTGTTCGTGGCGTGCTGGAAAACGAGGGGGTGGGAGGGGGTGGCTAAGCTGCGGTTACCGAGGGGGGGGGGGGTGGGGTTGGAGAGGGAATATTATACATCGTCCTCACAATTATAATGAACTGCATATTATATACATTGTATGTATTGCTCATTTTTATCTCCACAAAATGCTTAATATTCACCACAATACACAAATCACAGGAATGTCAAACATGTGCACAATCGAAAAAACCCCAAAAACTTATACAAGAATTGTACATTGCTCGAACTGCGACATAATACGCGTGATCTTGGTTGACAACTTGCAATGTGAAACAATTAAAGTGCACTCGTCGGATAAAGTGATATAATGTACACCATGTATAACAAATACTCTATGGCTACAACATATTTATATCATCGTGCTACAGAACAGATTAAACTAAATGGTGTGTGTTTGGACTGTACTTTCTTACAATGATGACACAGTTATTCAATAACAGTTAATTCAATATCAGTTAATTTATTTCAACTTTAAATGATCAGAATATTTGAAAGACCTATTAAATGCAGTCATTTGAAGAAAAAAAAGTACTTATATATATGCAAATTCTGTGAAGTGTTTAGTTTCGGTATCTGGCAGGACAGAACAATATCTCATTTGTCCTGTCAGTTATAGAATGTGCATATTAAGTTATTAAAGTATCTTTTTTTCAAATGACTGCATGTAATATTATATGATTCTTAATATTATGTCTTTCAAATGTTCTAATGATTTTAAGTTGAAGTAAATTAACTGATATTGAATTACAACGTTATCGTTGTGGCGTCGGTGGTTAGGCTACCGGACTCGTAATCGTGAGATTGCGGGTTCGGGGGTTCGAGCCTCAGCTCGGTCCGACGTTGTGTCCTAGGGAAAGGCACTTCACACGAACTTCCCACTTGGATCGGTCCTATCGGAGACGGACGTTAAACGAGGAGGTCCCGCCCCTTCAATAACCTAACGTATGTTAACGTTGTAAGAAAGTATAGTCAAACTGTCCCGTCAGTTACCGTGGAATAGCTCTTTTTCCAAACCATTAAAATTTTCTCGGTGGGATGACATTACAGCTTTTTATTGGTTGATGGCCTGAGCGTTCTGGATGGCGGGATAGAGCTAGTCTGATTACACTCGTTAAATTGTGTTCATGCGCGAGTAGCAATCTGAGATCTCTGATAGAGTCAGGACTAGCTTTTTTTTCTCTCCACAGAGAATTAGAATGATAGGCACGTAGAGTATCGAACAATAGAATGAGCAGAACCGCCTCAACCGCCCGCTGAGAAAGGAGGTCGTCCGACCTACCTTAAAAGATTAAGAGCAATCAGTCTCTCACGGAACCGTGCACTGAAGGCATGCTTACATTCTGCTGTGACGGTCGTATCATCGCTTTACGTAGAGAACTACTCAGATAAAGGGACAGAGGAGGAGAAACTATCAGCTGCGTGCGTTGTACAGTTGAACCAGTCAGTGCGCGCGCGAGGAGCCTGTGACTGTGACGTTGAAAGTAAATTAAATTTCTCACATATTTTAATCTGATTCTCTTCGAACAGCGCTGCTTAGTTTTATTCTGGAAGAGTGGAGATACAGGTAGGGAGATAACAAAAACGTGTATTGTGGAAGAGTGGAGATACAGGTAGGGAGATAACAAAAAACGTGTATAGTGGAAGAGTGGAGATACAGGTAGGGAGATAACAAAAAACGTGTATTGTGGAAGAGTGGAGATACAAGTAGGGAGATAACAAAAAACGTGTATTGTGAAAGAGTGGAGATACAGGTAGGGAGATAACAAAAAACGTGTATTGTGGAAGAGTGGAGATACAAGTAGGGAGATAACAAAAAACGTGTATTGTGGAAGAGTGGAGATACAGGTAGGGAGATAACAAAAAACGTGTATTGTGGAAGAGTGGAGATACAGGTAGGGAGATAACAAAAAAACGCGGTACGTGTATTGTGTTTGGCCTCACGTCAGTGGGAAAATCTTGCAGTGAGATTTGAGTGTTGTTGTTGTTGTTGTTGTTGTTGTTGTTGTTGTTGTTGTTGTTGTTGTTGTTGTTGTTGTCAGTTTCTTTATCTTATCTTCTTGTTCATGTTCCTTTCTTCTTCCTCTTCTTCTTTTTTTTGGTAAGTGTTTTGCGGCGCCCGCAACTGCATAAGGTTATATGAGCGCACGGGACACATTAGCTCATATTCAGTTGGTAGGAAATTTTGAATTTTCTTCGGTTGTGGTCGAAGCCTACTCTTATCGATTTTGGACCACCAAGGGATCTTAAACGCGTGCAACTTGCACACGGGACCTCCGAGATTTTTCGCCCTTATCCGAAAAGGCCAGGTGTAGGTCTTTCTTACTATAAGATCGGGGGTTGTGACTGAAAGACAGCTGTAAGAGGGAGCCAAGGAGTAGCAGAAGAAAGGTTGCAGAAAGAGTCAGGGGCCCAGAGGAGGGGACAAAGGAGGTGAGGAGGTGAGAGCAGAAAGCATAGATGAGAGCAGACGACAGAACATTGTCAAAGGTGGAAGGAGACAATTTTAGAGAACATTTTCCGTTACAATCTGGATTCAAACCCGGGACCCATTGAATGAGAGGCGAATACCTTAGACCTCTAGGCCACGAGAGCCCCCTTTACTTCTTCTTTATATTACTTCTGTCTTAGTGCTGCTGCTGAGTATAATCACAAAGACAGTAGTAATACTGACAATAGTAAAAGTAATGATAACTCCTGTTTTATTCAGCTGTCTTTTTTTTTCAAATCCAGTAACTAAATATTCTGCAATATCATCCTAAACGAATTGTGAAGAAAATGATCCCGACAATTTGTAAAATAAACTTTAATTGACCCGA
>NW_004797368.1:1284684-1286232 GCF_000002075.1 Aplysia californica
ATATTATACATCGTCCTCACAATTATAATGAACTGCATATTATATACATTGTATGTATTGCTCATTTTTATCTCCACAAAATGCTTAATATTCACCACAATACACAAATCACAGGAATGTCAAACATGTGCACAATCGAAAAAAAACCAAAAACTTATACAAGAATTGTACATTGCTCGAACTGCAACATAATACGCGTGATCTTGGTTGACAACTTGCAATGTGAAACAATTAAAGTGCACTCGTCGGATAAAGTGATATAATGTACACCATGTATAACAAATACTCTATGGCTACAACATATTTATATCATCGTGCTACAGAACAGATTAAACTAAATGGTGTGTGTTTGGACTGTACTTTCTTACAATGATAACACAGTTATTCAATAACAGTTAATTCAATATCAGTTAATTTATTTCAACTTTAAATGATCAGAATATTTGAAAGACCTATTAAATGCAGTCATTTGAAGAAAAAAAAGTACTTATATATATGCAAATTCTGTGAAGTGTTTAGTTTCGGTATCTGGCAGGACAGAACAATACCTCATTAGTCCTGTCTGTTATAGAATGTGCATATTAAGTTATTAAAGTATCTTTTTTTTCAAATGACTGCATGTAATATTATATGATTCTTAATATTATGTCTTTCAAATGTTTTAATGATTTTAAGTTGAAGTAAATTAACTGATATTGAATTACAACGTTATCGTTGTGGCGTCGGTGGTTAGGCTACCGGACTCGTAATCGGTCCGACGTTGTGTCCTAGGGAAAGGCACTTCACACGAACTTCCCACTTGGATCGGTCCTATCGGAGACGGACGTTAAACGTTACCGTGGAATAGCTCTTTCTCCAAACCATTAAAATTTTCTCGGTGGGATGACATTACAGCTTTTTATTGGTTGATGGTCTGAGCGTTCTGGATGGCGGGATAGAGCTAGTCTGATTACACTCGTTAAATTGTGTTCATGCGCGAGTAGCAATCTGAGATCTCTGATAGAGTCAGGACAACTTTTTTTTCTCTCCACAGAGAATTAGAATGATAGTCACGTAGAGTATCGAACAATAGAATGAGCAGAACCGCCTCAACCGCCCGCTGAGAAAGGAGGTCGTCCGACCTACCTTAAAAGATTAAGAGCAATCAGTCTCTCACGGAACCGTGCACTGAAGGCATGCTTACATTCTGCAGTGACGGTCGTATCATCGCTTTACGTAGAGAACTACTCAGATAAAAGGACAGAGAGGAGGAGAGGAGAGAGAGAGGGAAAGAGAGAGAGAGAGAGCGAACTACTCAGATAAAAGGACAGAGAGGAGGAGAAACTATCAGCTGCGTGCGTTGTACAGTTGAACCAGTCAGTGCGCGCGCGAGGAGCCTGTGACTGTGACGTTGAAAGTAAATTAAATTTCTCACATATTTTAATCTGATTCTCTTCGAACAGCGCTGCTTAGTTTTATTCTGGAAGAGTGGAGATACAGGTAGGGAGATAACAAAAAACGTGTATTGTGGAAGAGTGGAGATACAGGTAGGGAGATAACAAAAAACGC
>NW_004797368.1:1287938-1289180 GCF_000002075.1 Aplysia californica
GCAAACATACACCTTTTTATAGAACATTCAACAATTAATGTCTTCACCTAAACAAACACGACATAATTACCACTAATGTACAGTTTTTCTCTATTTTCGTTTTCTCTGTTTGCTACATGTCTCTACCGAGTTACCGAGTTATCATTTTCATAAACTTGTTGAAAGGCCCAATTGCAGGATGTGTTTAGAAGATAGAGAGAGAGAGAGAGAGCGTGGGTGGTTGGCGGGTGCTCTGGTATGGTTTGACTTTTCTTTCCTATCAAATCTCTATCGTCCTGATCTCTCCTTCTTCTTTTTTGTGTTTGTTACTCTCTTGTAACACCTCTAATATTTGGCACTTGTATGACCTTATTGTGTTGCAAGTGCCGTACAACTTTTCCTAATACGAATAAGGAAAGAGTGCATCTTTGTTATCGCCCGTCACGACGAGGTTGCATGATGTGTTCTGATTGTCCAACTTGTTTGTGTTTCTGAGAATGGCGTTATCGGGAAAGAATTTAGAATTCCGTCCGCGAAGCAGCGAAACTTTTGCTTAACTTGATGGTTTTTTTTTATTATCATGGTTTGGGTTTTGTTGTGGTTTTGCAGCTTAAAGATTTAGCTAAAATATTCCTCTATTGTCTCTGCTGACATTATTAACAAAGATGACGTCACTCTTTTTACCTTTGTTACACCTTTCTCCAGCTACTAACAGAACCCTAATTTCTCTTCTTCTCCCCCTCCTCCTTTTCCCCTCCTCTTTCTCCTTTTTTAAAAATCACCACCGCGTTGTCCTTTTCACCTACTTCCACCACCCGTTTTTTGGTCTTGTATTTGTTCGTGTAATATTCTTCTTGTTGTTGTTGTTGTTGTTGTTGTTGTTGTTGTTGTTGTTGCACGTCTTCTTATTACCCACCCCTCCTCCTCCTCCTCCTCCTCCTCCTCTTTAGCCCCCTAAACTATTTTTCATCCTCTTTCCCCAGATTTCATTTGCCCTGTCAGGAGCTGACCACAGATTATCGCCACAGGAAAGGCCACAGGGCCAGAGACATTACGGTTGTTACAACTCACTGACTGATCGTCTGCTCCCAGTGACCAGCACAGTACATCGGTACAGGCCTGTTGTGCTCAGTCTCGTGAGGTGTCGTGAGTGACCAGATGAGCACAGACATGAACGGTCATCAGAACCCGGCCTTCTCCAGCCACATCAACATAGGTGAGTGGGGAAACGACACAAATCACAAACCTTGGAGATTGCGGGGG
>NW_004797368.1:1289509-1292444 GCF_000002075.1 Aplysia californica
GGGGGGGGGTTCCATGTTGAGCGTGGAATATTTTCAACCAGGTCTCGTGTCTTGCCAGGGGTGTTGAAGTTTGAAGCATAGATATGTACCTCAGCCCCCGCCCCTGATATTGCCCTTTCCTTTTTGGGAGATGAACTTCAACAATACCGGTATTTATAGTGTGGTTAAAAATGTGCAGAGCAACTTATTTTCTAATATCTCATCTATAACAGGTGAACCAGTGTCGCCTTTTCTTTACGTAGCAATGCATATCAGTTTGTCTCAACTTAAGCATATTTTTCAGGTGTTTAAAAAAAATATTGATCATCTGAGACAAATTGACAAGTCGCCTTGCGAAAGGTGGAGAGTCTGTGTTCAATAGTTGAAATGTCTGACATTAAGTTGCGCCATGAATATTTGACCGCGCCCTAGTTAATAATGGTATGTGACTGTCGAAGCAACGTACGAGCTGTTTTCGTAGCTCTCACTGATCCACCAACAGTTTCATGCATACTGTGACACAGTAATTTGCTACTCGTGGAACTGACATCGGAGAGGGAAGAGATTTTTGGAGAAGAAAAAATCGCAGTAAATGTATTTAGTAATATATTTAGGCTGCTTTCTGGGAGAGAGAGAGACATACAATATCACGTGACAGGGGTTGATTATAATAATTAGATAGACACTATCGCTTGGCCTACACCCTCGTATATATTTAACCAGTTTTTCTCCTCCACCCCCAACTCCCCCCCTTTTTTTACACTCAAATTCTTCGTTCTTCCGTGGCGGTAATAAAATGGCACAATTCGTCAATTCCCGGCTGATAAGGGGTCCATGGCCTGGCACGGAGCCATACACTGGTTTTGTGCGACCGGACAACTGCTCGACAAGAAAGGTCATTATTTGTAACAATTGACCGGAATATAATATAATTTACTTCACATTGGTGTGCCTTCATCAGTCTTTATGAAACTTCATCATGCTTCGGTGGCTTTGGAAAAATAAGAGACACTGTTTGACTGTATTTCATCCTGAGATTCTTTGACTGGAAGTATCAGTGTCAGCTGTTGTTGTACTTTCCTGGCATTGAGACGCAGAGAAGTAGAACGGTCGATGATTTCAGTGGCTCGTAAATACGCAGAAATTCGAGCGTGACATTCGCAGGTTCTTGACCTTTGCTGAAAAGTCTCGTTGGCAAAGACCTTTGGTCACGGGTTAACAGTCTTTATAAATGTAATATACCTGTGCTAGCACAAAGTAATCTTAGGGCAAAGAGGATTACCGTATTTATTTAGGGTTATCTCCGGGTCGAGGAAATGTTTCAATCGACGAGAAATATTGTTAGATAGGCAACAGCCATTTGATATAAAACGCAGGTGTGCTGTTGGTTTGTGTTACCTGAGGCAAAGAAGCAAGAAAAAGAGAGAAACTGGAGGTAAACTCAGATGTGATATTGGGTTTATGTAATGAGGCTGGAAAGTAGGGAGTAAAACAAAGCTCTGGGGACGATGTAGGGTTGTTTTTTTCGGAAGAGTCATCGCGGCAGGTCTCCGGACTGACGGTAGTTGGAGTGCTTGGTGAGTGAGGATCAGGGAGAGACCGATGACATCACGTGATTGAGGCTGATGGCAATGATACTGAGACAGACGGTATCACGTGACAGAGGTTGATTATGATAAGACAGTCAATATCACGTGACAGAGGTTGATTATGATAGGACTAAGACAGTCAATATCACGTGACAGAGGTTGATTATGATAAAACAGTCAATATCACGTGACGGAGTTTGATTATAAAAGACAGACAATATCACGTGACAGCGGTTGATTATGATAAGAAAGTCTATACCACGTGGCTGAGTTTGATTATGATACAACAGATACATACAACATCACGTGACATAGCTTTTCAAGGGAGGGACGTAGACAGACAGTATCAGTTGACAAAGACTGCTCATGTGGAGACAGGCACAGACAATATCGCTGATAGAGGGTGCTCACAGTAACGTCTTGTAAGTGTATCATGTATGAGTATGCAGATAAAGACAGGCTCACGACACGACATGATATGAAATGACAGATGAGCCTCATGACATGGCAGGTGAAGCTAGTGACATGACATGACTGTTGATGCCAATGATGTGACATGACATGACATGACAGTTGAGGCCAATGATGTGACATGACATGACATGACATGACAGTTGAGGCCAATGATGTGACATGACAGTTGAGGCTCATGATATGATAGTTGAGGCTCATGACATGACAATTAAGGCCAATGGTGTGACATGACAGTTGAGGCCAATGATGTGACATGAAATGAAATGACAGTTGAGGCCGATGATGTGACACGACCTGACATGACAGTTGAGGCCAGTGATATTACATGACATGACAACTGAGACTCCAGACATGACAGGTAAGGCTCGTGACATCACATAATAAGTGAAAGTCATTCGTGACCGATTAAGCTCACTTAGTGACACGGGACTGATTGCTCTATTGCAAGTTTTACACCCCCATCGACACAACGTTGGTTTATTTAAGAGGTGGGCTGCTTCGGCCCTGCCTGTCTGGTTCAACCCAGGCCAAGTGGCAAATGCATCTCTGCAGAAAGAGAAAGGTACTCGATAAAATAGATTTTCTTATATGAGACTTGAACCCATATCGTGCGACTGTCTCTGACGATCGTTTCATAAGTACACTGGTACAGAACTCGACATCGCGAGGCCTCTGTCGGAGAAGGCTTAAAGATACATGTAATAATGATATTTGGCCTTACTGCTCGCTCTCTCTCTCTCTCTCTCTTCTCTCTCTTCTCTCTCTCTCTCTCTCTCTCTCTCTCTCTCTCTCTCTCTCTCTCTCTCGCTCTGTCTCTGTCTCTCACTCTGTCTATCTGTGTCTCTTTCTCGCTCTGTCTCAGTCTGTCTGTCTGTCTGTCTGTCTGTCAGTCT
>NW_004797368.1:1293396-1296058 GCF_000002075.1 Aplysia californica
ATATATATATATAAATTCCGCGCAATTTAGCGATCATATTTGTCTGGGTCTACCTGTGTGCCTCTGTTTCCCTCCCCCGCTCTTTCTTTCTTTCCTTCTCTCTCCTCTCCCCTTTCTGCCCACTCCTGTAAGATAACCCACCCGTCTCTCGGAGGCAAGATCAGATTAATTAGACGGATCTCTCAGACTCTGAGACAAGCTGTAAGGATTTTGTTATTGACGTTTTGTGTCTTAAAGCACTGTTCTTATCTCCCGTGTGTGAAAGTCAGTTTGTTAGTGTTTGAGTGCTTAATCAGCTGCTTGCACTGTATGCTTCCCCGGAAGCTGAGAATGTTTCCGAGTGCTCTATGGTCTGCTGGTGTAATAATACAATCATGCAAACCGCATAGAGCTTGCAGTCGAGTGGGGATATACGCTATACAAAGGCTATTTATTATTATATGCGCCGATATGAATTGCATAGAACCTTGAGTTCTTCACTGACAAAGGAATGTCAAGCTACTTTGGTATGTGCACCGATGACTTATTTTTTCTCACAATGCATGGATAATGAAAAGACGAACTTACATTTATATTGAATATCTCCTAGTATGACAAAGCGTCGGTGTAAATGATACCGGCGCCTGTGATGTAGCGGTTAGTAGATGCTTTGCAGTCGTATACAGAAGACCCGAAGGAGTTTCATTTCGTGTCGGGCGAATTTTTATCTAGATCTAGTAGGCCGCCTCAGTCTTTCTGCTGCAACGTTGTTTCCCGCTCACCCCGGGTTGGCTCTGAAAGGCAGGGTCAAAGCCCGCCCCCTAAATGATCTTAATTGTGTCGAAGGGTGGGAGGGAGGGGGGGGGCGTTACATTAAAATAATAGTTTTAAAAATGATGATGAGGTTAGTGATAGTGACATGTGATGATGGGAATGATGATGATGATGAATTTTAGTATTATAAATTCTGAACTTCTAGTAGTAGTGTCAACCAATATTTAGCCCATTTTAAATCTTTGAGCTGTCAACAATAATGATGGTAGTGGTTGTGTAATGTGATGATGATGGTGACGACGGAAAAGAATACTCAGTGTTGGTTGTTTTGAAGATCGGGTTCTTGATGGCATGTTGTACCCTTGGTTGTGAAGAAAAGTTCTCCTGGAATAACTTGGAAAATTGGAAACCTCATTATTATGTTTTCCGTATGGTTATGGGCGAAGCGTGTTCATCTACAGGACTCTGGGGTTGAGCTGGCAAATTCGATAGCTTATATTAAGCAATGAGGGGTGGGGGCTCATTTGAAAGGTGAGGGTTTTAATTATGCTTTACTCGGTTGTTCTTGTACTTAAATTTGTTTTTGTTCGTTTTTGTTTTTGGTTTGTTCTTCGGGAGAGGGTTGTAAAAAAAAAAAAGGGGGGGGGGGGACGGTCTACCCGAACCTTGCTTGTTTTGTACATGTTGTTCTTTTTTAAAATCCACGCTCTGATTCGTACGTCCTTGTCGATGTCGACTAAGGGCTACTCTGTATGTCAATACACAATGGCTTCACCCCTCCCCCCAGCCTCACATTGTGAGTGAAGAATCGGGAGATCTATTCAACTGTAATATCTTTTTACGCTCGGTAAGAGATCTCTCCTCATTCCTTTCGCGTCATTACCCCCACGAATTCATGACATGGACATTTTGTGCCACAGTAAATTTCTTCCATTTTTCTTTCTTACGGTTTTTAAATTAAACTTAAAAAGGACACAACGTTTGTGATGTATCTGTGTGAGAGATGTGATGATGATGATGATGGATAGTTATTTATGTAATATTTTGCAACCGATGAACACACAGGGACGAGTTCATTGACATTAATGCTTGAGTACCCTTGACTCAAGTAATTCTCGCTCTTGAAATTGGGTTGTATGTAAGTATTGTAAGGCTACTTGCGCCGATAGGAATTGAATAGATCCCCTGCTCTTCCCTGACAGGGTCTAGCATCTGCGTTTATTGCCATTTTTTGCCACAAAAAACGGGCAATAGTTGCCATAAAAGTTGCCATTAATTTTCAAACTTTCAACTCTTTGTGACGACGTTATGTTGATAGAGGTAACTAAATCTAAAGCACCAGAATTGCTTGTGCTCTGTTTTAAGCACCCAGACTGGAAAACGTGAAAAATACAGGTTTCACAACAGAATGAAATCATAATTAGAACGGCAAATAAACAGCCACAAACATTTACAAATGAAGGCGTGTGTCCACCTACCCGAAGATTGGCCGTTTTAACCCTAAACCTGTTTAAATCAAGAAAACGTTAGACACGCTTTAACATAACTCTTTTAGATCTATTTGGGAAATCGATTTGGCACTGGTTAGTCGTGACGTGTTGAGCAATTTTACTCTGATTTGTATCCCTCTTTTGAACAAATTTATCCATGATTTCGAAAATTGCGGATAAAAAAGGCGCCACACACAAAAAAGCTAAGCTTTTGAATCTTTAGAACAAATCTACGTGGTGTCAAAAATAATTGTGAGAAAGAGACAAAGTGAAACGGAAGTGAAAATAAACTTTCTTTCTTAAAGTAAAGAGGTTCGGTTTCTTTTTTTCTCTCTGTTTCTATTCCTCTGTTTTTTTGTTGATTTTTCCCCCCAGCGGCGTCTTTCTTCCTTTAAAAAAAAAATAAACTGCAAAAATCG
>NW_004797368.1:1299614-1301118 GCF_000002075.1 Aplysia californica
CAGATTTACATGAATGATAGTAGTATATTGGATATCTATAGAGTATATTATTTCTATATATATGAAAGTAAGCTTTAACAATAACTTGACAATTACTTTTATCCATGCAGACCCAGTTGTGTTTGGAATCTTTCTCAAATTCATGGGTTTACAACCATAGTCTTTTTCTATTATGTACTTTGTTCTCAAACCCTCCAAATCAAGGGTTTCAAACTCAAATTACCCGGGGGACCGCTGGAGGTAGAATTTGAACAAGCTTAAGTCGCAGCAAGAATTCCATAGACAGACACGCTCATAAAGTCTTCACGTCCCTTTGTATTATTAAAAGAAAATATAATGTTAAAAATACTTCTAAAAACGATGATAAAATACATAATTCCAAGGCAACACTCTAATGTGCAGGCCGCAGTAACAGTTAACTTTGATGTCACGTAGGGCTCAGAAAATATCAACCTGTGGGGGCCTTAGTTGGCCGCGAGTTTGAGACCCCAATTGGAAATGACAGGCAATGATACGAGAAGGTGAATCAAAGATTCACAGTGGTGCCGTTGTGAACCCGGCTGTGTGTTAATGACTGTACGAGATGTTCATTATGATTTTGTTTTTATGACGGTATATGTTTATGACGGTATGTGTTTATGACTGTGTTTGTTTATGACTGCGTTTGTTTAGATGACTGTATGTGTTTAGATGATTGTATGAGTTTATGATTGTATGTTTATGACTGTATGCGTTTAGATGACTGTGTGTTTATGACTGTACGAGATGTTTATGACTGTTTGTTTTTATGACTCTATGTGTTAATGACTGAATGTGTTTAGATAACTGTATGTTTATAACTGTATGTGTTTATGATTGAATGTTTATAATGGTATGTGTTTATGATTGTGTGTTTATGACGGTATGTTTTAAAGACCTTATGTGTTTATGATTGTATGTTTATATCTGTATGTGTTTATAACGGTGCATTTATTACTGTATGTGTTTATGACTGTATGTGTTTAGATGACTGTATCTGTTTATGACTGTATGGCAGTTAAAAAAAGGCTGTGTGTTTATAACTATATTTATGACTGTAGGCCTATATGTATGACAATAATGCTTATGACTGTACATATTTATGACTGGATATGTTTGTAAGGGGATGCGATTATGACTGTGTGTTTATGTATTATTGTATTTATTACTATACTGTGTTTGCACCTGTATGTCTGTGTGTTTATGGATTGTTGTATTTATTACTATATTGTGTTTGCGCCTTTCTGTCTGTGTGTTTATGTATTGTTGTATTTATTACTATTTTGTGTTTGCACCTGTATGTCTGTTTGTTTATGGATTGTTGTATTCATTACTATATTGTGTTTGCGCCTTTCTGTCTGTGTGTTTATGTATTGTTGTATTTATTACTATTTTGTGTTTGCACCTGTATGTCTGTTTGTTTATGGATTGTTGTATTCATTACTATATTGTGTTTGCGCCTTTCTGTCTGTGTGTTTATGTATTG
>NW_004797368.1:1301820-1303306 GCF_000002075.1 Aplysia californica
TAGTGTGTTTACTTGTATATGTATGGTGGGATGCGTCGTACAAGTCAGTCTTGTTTGTTCCACCCAGGTGTGTGTGTGTGTGTGTGTGACTGCTAATATGTGTTTGTGTGTTTATTTATCTAATTTGTGTTTGTGTGTCTACCTATTGTGTTTGTGTTCGATATGTCGTCCAGATGAGTCTTGTTCTCTTATGCCACTCAGGTTTGGTTGTCTACTAATATGTGTTTGTGTTTGTGTTTATTTGTTTGTGTTTGTGTGTTTATTTGTTTGTGTTTGTGTGTTTGTGTTGGATATGTCGTATAGGTCAGTCTTGTTCTCTTGTGCCACCCACGTTTGTGTGTATACTTATCTGTGTTTATGTTTGTTTTTGTGTGTTATATATTTAATTTGTGTTTGTGTGTTTACTTACATGTGTTTGTGTGTCTACTTATTTGAGTGTGTGTTTGTCTAATTATATGTCTTTGTGTGCATGTGTACTTTCATGTGTTTGTGTCTGTTTGTATTCTTATGTGTTTACTTATTTGTGTTTGTGTGTTTATTTGTTTGTGTTTTTGTGTCTACTTATATGTGTTCTTTGTTTCTACGTATATGTGTTTGTGTTGGTGTGTTTACTGATTTCTGTTTGTGTATCTACATATGTGTGTTTGTATTTTTGTGTGTCTTGTTATATGTGTTTGTATTTGTGTGTCTTCGTATATGTTTTTGTGTTTGAGTGTGTATGCTTTCAAAGTGCTTGCTTGCATATTTAACCCCCCCCCCAAGCCCCTAACTTGTCTGTCTGTCTGGGTTTCTGGCTGTCTCTGCCTCTCTTTCTCTCTGTAAGTGTACATTGTATCTAAGTATGTCACACAAAGTATGCACGCGTGAGCCTGTATTCTATAGTGCATAATATGTGAGTGCCTGTATTTATGGGTGAGTATATGTGGTGTATATGTTGAATCTGTCTTGATGTCTGATTTTGTAATTTATATATTGTATGGGTATGCCTCTTTGCGTCATGCACTTGCTTGTACAAAAGTCTTTGTTTTTATTGAAACATGATGAACAACAAGAAAGTCATATATGGGGGTTTATCAAGCACTGATGTAGTATATGTGTTTTACAGGACCCTCCCCCCTCCCTTTCTTCTACGATTCGCTACCCTAGAATTACAAAGTTCTATCTACTCAGTACCTAGTTTTGAGAAATCTGAGGTTAAAAAATTTGAGTTTCACAACTTGTCAAGCTTTTTGGAATGCAATTCTTTGAATATTTTTATAACGACTGGGAATAATCTTACGATTTTGATAGAGGAGATCGAACACTTAGTTTCTGACCTCGTGGTCTTAGTGACCCAAAACGGCCAAAAATGTCAGATAAAACGTTATGATTCTTAGGTAGCGAAATGTCAGTGCTCCTATTCATGTGCCTTGCCCCTCAACCCCATCCCTAATGCACAGACGTACAGACACCTCAATTTACCTGTTATAGTGGTATCTCCCCCCCC
>NW_004797368.1:1305771-1307311 GCF_000002075.1 Aplysia californica
ATCTATCTCTATCTCTCTCTCTCTCTTTCTCTCTCTCTCCCTCTCTCTCTCTCTCTCTCTCTCTCTCTCTCTCTCTCTCTCTCTCTCTCTTTCTTCCTCATACGCTTTCCCTCTCTGCCTCTCTGCCATTCGTTAAAATCGTTTTTTGTTGTCGTCCTCGATTACTGCTTCCGTATCTCTTCTCGTTTTCTATTTATGACTCAGTTGAAAACCCAACTCTTTTTCTGTCTTTCTGACAGAGGAAAATTTTTGAACTCCATGTGCATGCCCCCCCTCCCCCCAACCGCCTCCCTCACACCACAATGCACACACACACACACACACACACACACACACACACACACACACACACACACAAATCTTCACGTGATGTTGTCCATGTTTATCATTTCTGTCCGTTTTCTCAAACTGGTAAATCTATATTAGTATATCTTTTTGTGTTACAAGTGCCGTAAAACTCTTACACTAAGGTATATCTTTTGTGCATCTCTATCTATCAATCTATCAACCACTCACAAATCGAAATGGTTTCCATTCTTATAGAACTTTCTAATGTTTAATTGGCAGACTCACACCAACAGCAAAAGGGGGGAGCACTTTATGATGTATTAATTGCTTGTGTTTGTCTGTGTGTGTCTGCGTGTCTGTGTGTAACGTATGTGTTGGTATATTATGTGTCTCTGTTCAATGTTTCTCTGTCCACTGTCAACTATGTCTCGCTGGACTATGAAGCCGAGCCGATGGCCCTGGTTTAAATCTCAGACTAGGCGTTCTTGAATTCAGGTCGTTTGCTGAGTTTTTCAAGGCTCCCTTAACCCATTTGGTTCTGCTTGTTGGAGATGGATGTAAATTCGCAGGTCTCGCCTCTTAAAGAACGTAAATATCTAATAGTGTTGATTGGGTCATTGAAAGCATGTACTTTACTTTTTTGTAATGTGTCTCTGCTGTATATCACTACCTAAGAATTATAAAGTTCTATCTGACATTTTTGACTGTTTTTAGTTACTAAGACCATGAGGTCAGAAACGAAATGTTCTATCTGCTCTATCAAAGTTATAAGAATATTCGAAGTCGTTATAAAGATATTCCAAGAATTGCATATATGAAAAAACTTGACATGTTGTGAAAGTCACAATTTTTAAATGTAAAGTTTCTCGAAACTAAGTATTGAGCAGATACAACTTTGTAATTATTCAGATAGCGATATGTCTGTATGGCCACCCTGGTCTTTGGTATCTCCTATTATATTTTGCCTATACGACTCCACCTGTAACCGTCACATCATCGTGCGTGATGTTTCTTGCTTTATATCATCTGAATGCAACATTTATTCATCATTTATTGTAACTGGGATCCAGGTCATACTTCTTCTGAGGAAACAGCCGGTAACGTTTCATGTTTTATTTTTAGTTCCTATTTTAATTTTCACTACCCATGCCAACCCGCACCCTTTCCAACTTACTTTGTCGTTTCATTTTAAAAAGGAAGTAAATGTGCTTATGTGTGTGTGTGTGTGTGTGTGTGTGTGTGTGTGTGTGTA
>NW_004797368.1:1308029-1309531 GCF_000002075.1 Aplysia californica
TTTGGTTTATTTTAAATATTTTTATTAGGCCTACATGGCATCATAGCCCAAAATAACTTTTAAAAAGCAATAACAATTGTACTTACTGCATAATTCAGGCACACCATGTAATTACTCGCATATTTTTCAAATTCAGAAAGCGTTTAATTTCTAAATTGCAAAAATAATAACCAGAAAACATTCGGTTCTGGATATAGGCCTATGTACATGCATATTAAATTTTAGAGAAGCAAAATTTTTTAATGTTCAGCTGGGAATATAGTTTAGACTGATTACCTAGTGATAAAGAGGTTAACTGAGATATTCTAAAAGACCCTCCAAACCAAACCTGCAATCCTGTTTGGTTGCTACACACGATCAGATTCTCAGGCCTGCAAAATGATGTAATCTTGTACATCAAATTATTTACTTAACTGTAGAAAACAAACCATTGAACTTTGTTGTGAGTACGCTACTGACAACAAATGCTAACTAATCGTTTTAAGGAATTTTGAGTGTTTTGATTAGTGAAGTATTGACAGGTACATGAAAGGAAGCAATTATTGCAGAGAAAATCCTGTATCATTTCAAGAAATCAACAAAAAAACAAGCACAATTATCGATTTACAAACAAATCCCTCTGAAGTTTGGTGCACTAAATGCTTAAGATATAAACTGGCATACACAATTTAAAACAAATTAAGAGGGTAGATTCTGGGAAACCATAATTTTTTTAACCCCCTTCCCCCCCACCACCCCCACCCCATGAAAATTTAATGTTTTGAGAAAATCTAGCAAAATGCTTGTTTAGCTTGTAGGTTTTTTTCTTTGGTGCAAAGGCTGGTACTGAATGCATCATCAAGGGATATTTTTTAGACAGTGTTCCGAAAATTTAAGACTTAAAGCCTGTTCAAATCCACTCATTTTGCTTGTTCAGGATCTATTTCAGTATCTTCGAGACATATGTATGCCTGTGGCGATTTAAAAAAATTGAAAAATTAAAATTTTTAGCACCAACTCAACCCCTCAAGTGTGAACTGAAAGCTGTGGCGGGCTTTAAGCCTCTAGGGTGCATGTAGTATGTTTGATTCTTATGTTATATTACCATTATAGAATACGTTGTTGGTCTCCAATCACATTTATATTTTACTTTGCTCTCCATTAACTGTCGTTGTATTCTTTTTTTTCCCCAATAATTCAACTCTGAACTATTATTAATTTTCAATAGCCCGTTTAAGTTGACTATACTGTTTGAATCAATGTTTTATGTTGGTTGTACAAGTTTGATCTTCTACCGCATAATATCATGTTGGTATACCAATGTAATGTTCTACACTAGATTAAAAGAATATCTCCAGTGATACAGAGAGCCATGTCTTGTGTTTGTGTTTTCAGTTCTGCAGCAAAACGTTCTTGGTTGGCTTCATAAGATGTGTTAATTCTGATGAGGCCAAAGCTGGGGACAACAACTGTAGAAAAGTTAGCTGAGAGAGAGAGAGACAGAGAGAGAGAGAGAGAGAGAG
>NW_004797368.1:1310039-1312489 GCF_000002075.1 Aplysia californica
CTGTCTGTCTGTCTGTCTGTCTGTCTGTCTGTCTGTCTGTCTGTCTGTCTGTCTGCCTGTCTGTCTGTCTGTCTGTCTGTCCACTCAGTTCCACCCCCATCTGTTTTTCTCTCTCTCTTTCTTTGTTTGGTAGGGCGGGAAGCTTGGTAAAAACACTCAAGAATACTGAGAGTTTTTGTATGTAGAAGTAGAATATTGCTGATGTTCCCCCCACCTCCCTCTTTCAGGGCATCAAGCCCTCGAATTTCTATAGTATGCTGGGATGTCAGCCTTACAGCTTTCATTTTGATTGTTCTGTTCATTTGATTGTTTAAAACCTTTTGATCTGTTTGTTGTTAAATGGTATTTATGTTAAAGTCTCTCTGCATGATTCTCTTCAGCTGCTCTCCTTCACTCCCCCCCCCCACCTTCTCTTTTTGAGTTTAAAGATTTTGTTCTTGAATCATTTGGAATCTCCCTAGTGTTTTGCCATCTTATTTTATTTATTGATCAACAGTGATAGATCTTTGAGTTCAATGAGACTGATTGTTGTGTCTCTGTCATTTCTGCTTTTACATATAAGAGAGAAAAAAATGCTCTCTAAAACTGCTTCAGCCTACGAATTAGTAGACACATTCTCACATACCATATTTATTTTGAATGTTCTGAGCAATATTTTTTTTTCAGTCAAATATATCAGGGTTGTGCGTTTGCCGCTGATGGTTTATGTGTGCATGGTTAAACTTATGCACTTAGCAGTTGCGAGCGCCGTAAAACCTTATACTATACATACATATTATACAAACTTATGCTAGATTTTACAATCATTTTGTTTGAAAAGAGAAGTACAGTTTGGCTCATGTTTATTTCTGCTATGCTGTTAAATGATTTGAGGTGAGGGGCAAAAACCTTTAAAACTTTAAAACTGTCTTAAAGGAAGGGGAGAATATTGAAACAAGTACTCAGCATTAAAAACTGATGGAGTGACTTCATGTTTGTATTCCATAATGCGATTTGATGGTTTACTTGCACTGAGTGAAATGTATGCTTTCAAAGAAGTTGAAATATTTTTGAGTGTACAAGGGTCTTCTTGTGTAATAACATTGTATGAAGCACATAGAGTTTGCTGTCAAACGGGGATATAATAGTGTTGTACAAATTCTATTTATTATTTTGTCATTAGGCCTATTTTATTGTTTTAATCATTCTCTGTTGTTGATTAAAACTGCCATGTCCTTCCTCTGTCTCTGACAGCCAACACAAGCCAACATGACAAGCTCGTGGGAGGCTTCAAAAGCTCTCGCTGGAATTCTCTGTAAGTCGTAGGCTACTCTAAGCATCATTACGTACATGTACTAATGTACTATTGATGTCAACTCCTCATCCCCCCCAACCCCCGGTTAAGTGGGCGGTTGGTAGGTGCTCTGATGTGGTTTGCTCATTCTTTCCTGTCAAACATAATCTATCATCCTTATCCACTCTCCTTTTTTGTGTTTGTTACTCTCTTGTAACACCTCTAATCTTTGGCACTTATATGGCCTTACTGTGCAGCAAGTGCTGTAAAACTCTTACTAAAACTAAACAACTCCTTAAAGGTGACGGTGACACTTTAAGATCATTTTGCCGTCCTATAAGTCTCTCTGTACTTCAACATAATGTCCACAGTACCTTAGAAGTATGCACTGATGTCTCTACAATACTTTTTCATTACCCCAATACGCTTTCTTCCACACTATCTCAATAATAGCTTCGCAGTAAAGTAGGTTAGTATTAAACATTTTATTGCAGAATGGTCTGACTACTGGAAAAGCTAAGAAGAAGAAGGAGATGTGTTATAATGTACATATTTGTGAGTGTGACAACAAAATGTTCGCCTTTGTGCACACACAGGCACTACTGTGGCACTAATCTTTTAAAACTGTGATATGTGGGTGGTTGGCGGGTGCTCTGGTGTGGTTTGCTCCTTCTTTCCTATCAAACATCTATCGTCCTGATCTCTCCTCCTTCTTTTATGTGTTTGTTACTCGCTTGTAACACCTCTAATCTTCGGGGCTTATATGACCTTATTGTGTTGCAAGGGCCGTAAAACTCTTGCAAAAACTTTAAAAAAAACCTGTGATATGAGTTTATGCTTTTATCTCCCCTTCTCCACCATCTGACCAGACTAGAGTCAGAGGCTGAGGAGATTGTGACCCAATTTCAGGCCCACGGAGGTCGGAAGGGTGAGAGACATGAGGAAGTGGAGTATGCCACGTCGTTTGGACACCAGGTCAGTCTGTCTTACCTCTCCTTGCCTCATATCTTTGTGTCTTAATTGGGAAAACTTCAGTCGGAAAAAATTTGATCTGATTACTCATCCTTCTGAAATTTTCTTCGTTTTTGTTTGTCTAGGAAATTTTTATTTTCTGAAACATTTTTTTGTTTTGTTGAGGAGAATCTGAATCTTTTGTACTTGTTTGTTTAGTTGGGGG
>NW_004797368.1:1313072-1322850 GCF_000002075.1 Aplysia californica
GGGGGGGATGGGATCTTATATTGTCTGTATTCTTCAGTCTATTTTGTAGTGGTGGGGAGAGAATTTTGTAATGCACCATCTAATTTGGAAGGGGAGGACGGGAGATATTCTTTTGCACTCATCAATCTGGTTGGGGTAGAGAGGAGGGGAGACCCTCTTTTGCACTTATCAGTCAAAAAAGTGTGACATTACTTCTGATGAAAGAACCTCTCTAGTCTCTGTCGATGTTTGTCTTCTGTTGTTTGTCTTGACTCAGACTTGAATGAGTGGGTGGTTGGCGGGTGCTCTGGTGTGGTTTGCTTCTTCTTTCCTATCAAACATTTATCATCCTTATCTCCCCTTCCTCTTTTATGTTTGTTACTCTCTTGTAATGCCTCTAATCTTCTGGCGCTTATATGACCTTATGCAGTTGCGAGCGCCGTAAAACCCTCTACTACTAAAAAAAAAGGCTTGAATGTTTCATGCTGCCGTACTTATCTGAATGCTCAAATTGGGGTTTGTTTTTGCTCACAGACTGTGCTTTATTGTCAATGACTTAATGTAAACACTTTGGGCGCACATCAGCAAAAAAAAGAACATTTAGAAAGTGGACTGCTTCGACCTTGCCAGTTAAAACAAATACAGACTGAGATAAAACATCTCAACGGAGAGATGGAAATGCTTGATAGAACAGGATGGAGGATGGAAGAACTGACATAGAAAAAAGTAAAAGGACTCATTTTTCTGTTGACATTGAATGTCCTAGCAACTGCAAGAATGCATGGAGCATGTGGATGGCTTGATTTCTCTCATGTTGAGTTAAAATTACCATCTTTCTTGGGCGACAATGATCAAATGTTATTGTCGTTTTTTATAAACAAAGTCATAAACTGTATAAAAAACAAAGAATAGAACAAATTTGCCACGTGGTCAGGGAAAAAATGCCAATTTTCTGTTTTTTAATGTTCATGCTGTGAACTCTAATTGAAGCATCATATGATATTTCCATAACATAACTTACTTATTAGACTACTTAATATAACTCATGTGATACGAAAAGCGTGACTCAAAAGACTAGATTTTTTTTAGACAATCAAAAAGTGGTACCTTTCTTTGGATCACCATTATCCTGAGACCACTGTATTGCAAAATATTGATCAATACACTTGGATCAGAAAATGAAACGTCCAAGATTGAATAATGAGGAAGCAAAGAAAAGCTGAAGGATTCTGCTTCATTTTGCTGCCTCTGACTGTAACCTTCCTCACACCTCTTCCTGCAGTTGGCAACAACAATCTTCTTTGCCATCATCATCAGTGCCATCTACTGGCAGTTGGAGGAAAAACCAGGCTCAGGCTTTGCAGACAGGTAAAACATAATGATCTGTGGTTACCCTATCAGTGAGATCCTTGACATGTCAGTGTGTGGACTGTGAGGGGGTCATTCTGAATCAGATGTCTTAGAAATTGATGATTATACCTCTACTTTTTGTGCATACCATATTTTAATGCAGCAAAACTATTGGCTTTCGTGACCTCTTTAGTTGCTCATTTACCCTATGAAGTATAAATTACCTTTGTTTAACATACTTGTAGGAAAAATAATTATTGTAAAAGTTTTATCTTATCAAACTTTGTAGCTCAGCATCTAGGACTGGAAAAATTAACGTTAGTCAGAATATTGTTCTGAGATGTATCTTTGAGTTTGTCATTTACAGAATGTGTTAACAGTAGACAAGACTGCTTATTTAAGTGTCATTCATTGTAGAAAATCGTGCTGAACTAAGCCAAGGTATTTTAAAATGTTAACAAAAAATGTTTTGTCTTTACATTGCAAACTGAAGACTCTTGAATGTTTTATGGATTTTGAAAAAAAGTTTTTAAAGACCTCCCTTTTACCTAAAATCATTTTTTAACATTGATCAAAACTTGATTTTCAGGAAAGGCGTTTTCTTTTTCCTGGTTATGAACCAGCTGTTTCTCAACATGTCAGCGGTAGAGGTTTTCATCAACGAGAGAAAGATTTTCATGTAAGTTGTCTTTCTGTCTCAAGTTTTATTGTGTTTTTTTCTTTGTGTCTGATGTCATAGATACATGTGTCATGCTTGTCTCTGAGCGTATTGTGATCTTTTTTTGCGGCATCTCATAACTGGGTCAGTATCTACAGAACAAAAAATTAAATGTTAATGCCATGAAAAGTCAATACAAAACTTTATATGGTTCGGAAGAAATAAACTTTCGATAAGCATTTTCTTTGCGAATACAAGCTGGAAGATGTTTTTATTCAGAGGCCTAGAAGTTTTTGAGGATGCTTGTTATGTTTTCAGGTGTGCTTTTTCGCTGTTCCATTTGTCACAGTCTCTTGTATCTTCTAGGGAGAATTTATACTTTTCATAGTATTGTTTTCTACTCTTATATAATGAGTTACTAGTTTCATTAGACATTTTTCTGTTCGTTTCACTGATGTTTAATCTGATCATCATCAATGTTTTTGTCATCCTGCACCAGGGTATATGCCACAAACAAACACTTTCCACCTTTCTCTATCCTGGGCTAGCCTTTTAATGTCTTCCCCCTTTTCTGTACTATGTGTAATCTACCAATCCCAAAAATGTTCACAATCGTACTTTATGTCTCAGGCATGAAAACATCAGCGGCTTCTACCGAGTGTCCGTCTACTTCCTGGTCAAGATTTTCTTCGACATGTTGCCACTGCGACTCATCCCAGTGGTTGTTATGTCCCTCATTGTCTACTTTACCGTGGGTAAGTGACGAGTTTTTCTTGTGCGTGGTTGGCGGGTGCTCTGGTGTGGTTTGCTCCTTCTTTCGTATCAAACATCTATCATCTTTATCTTTCCTTTTTTTTTGTGCTTGTTATTCTCTTGTAACACCTCTAATCTCCGGCACTTATATGACTTAATTGTGTTGCAAGTGCTAAAAAACACTTAATAAAAACATAATAAGGGTTTTTTTTTGTTTGTCCATCAGCTGACTGGAGAAAAATTAAAATGGGCTCTTTAAACTTCAGCACATCATCATCATTGCCTTTCTCACTCTGCATCAGGGCATAGGCCATGAACAAACACTTTCCACCTTCCCCTATCCTGGGCTAGCCTTGTACGTAAGTTTATTCCTCCAGGTTCCACAAATTTCAGCACACAAGACAATAATTACTATCACGTACATGAGCTGCTTTTCGTTATGTTGACCAGTGGACATGGAATGAGCATTTGAGCACAACCCTTCAGGGAGGGAGATTAAATTGTACTAGGGGAAAAGTTGTAGTGCTCTCCTACCATCTGCCTCCCCTCCCCGAAATGTTATCTGGGCCATCATCTGTCCCTCTCCTTTGAGCTTTACGAATAGGTGGTAAGATCAGCGTAAAATATATCAAAAAGAAGGTTTAACTCTCACTTATATACCCTCCTGGAAATCTCTTATCATGATGTTCCTTCGTCTCTCACCAAAAAGTGGTAAGAATAATGTAAAATGTATGAAAAAGAAGTTTAACTCTCATTCATACATCCTCCTGGAAATCAATTGTTATGATGTTCCTCTGTCCTTCACCTACAGGTGGTGAAATAAACACATAAGCTGTGTTTGAAAAATATTAAAACTGTCACTTATTCCTTTGTCTTCTATTCTCTCACACCCCCCCCCCCAAGAAATTTGTAACTATGTTGATAATCCTCTGTCTCTCCAGCAGGTGGTTGGCGGATGCTCTGGTGTGGTTTGTTCCTTCTTTCCTATTGTACAACTATTGTCCTGATCTCTCCTCTATTTTTTGGTGTTTATTACTGTCTATTCTTCGGCACTTATATGACCACATTGTGTTGCAAGTGCCGTAAAACTCTTACTAAACCAAAATCACTATGTCTCTCCCCCCCAGGCCTACAGATGGGCGTAGACCATTTCTTCTTGTTCATGCTGGGTTTGTTCTGTGTGACAATGTCGGCAGCCAGCCTCTGCTTCTTCATCAGCTCCACTGTGCGGGTGTTCGCTGTAGCACAATTGTTGTTGGCACTGTGTTATGTGCTGATGATGGTGAGTGGGGCACAGGGAAGGGAGAGGAGGGGGGTTGTGAGTGGAGGAGGTGAAGGGAGTGGAAGGGGTTTTTAGTTGGGTAGGGGAAGGGAGAGGAGGGGGGTTGTGAGTGGGGATGGGGAAGGGAGAGGAGGTGTTCATGAGTGGATGTGAAATGAGTGGAGGGGGTCATGAGTGGATGTGTGCAGACAAGTCCACACAGATAATAATGTATTTGGTGTGTGTGTGTGTGTGTGTGTGTGTGTTTGTGTATGTGTATGTGTATGTGTGTTATGCGCTTATATGTCATTACGCTCATAAGATAATTGCCTTAGTCTTTTTGGCAGGTTCAGAGTTTTTGGTTTGGAAATGAAGAGCAGAGCCATCTTGGTAATATAGTTCACTTGGATCAAACAATAATCTATATTTAAAATCAACTGAGTGTACCAAAATTCAAGCATTTCACAGAGTCAGTTGCTTGAAGGAAACTTTTTTTTCTCATTTTCTCAAAATAGCTAAAAATGATTAAGGCTTAAGTGTCACAACATGGTGGAATCAGGCACTCGTCAATTTTTGGGTATGGAGTTGCTGGTTTATCTTAAAGGTTGTTCATTTGCCTTGTCAACATTTCACTGCACACCAAGATTTGACTCTTTAATTCCAACGTTAAGTCTGTGCTCCTTAACGGCTGTGAAACTTGGAAGACAATAAAGACAGTACTGAATAAAATCCAGACTTTCATCAACAGATGTATGAGGAGTATTCTAGGAATTAAGTGGCAGGATAGAATAAGAAATGAAGAACTGTGGGAAAGGACAGGACAAAAGGATATAGAAGTAGAAATAGGACTAAGAAAGTGGCGATGGATTGGACACACCTTAAGAAAGCCCAGCTGAAAGATCACAAGACAGTCACTGCAGTGGAACCCACAGGGAGCACGAGGCAGGGGTAGGCCACAGGAAACATGGATGTGATGCGTGGAAAGGGACATGAGAGAGATGAAGCTCACTTAGAACGAGCTTGGAAGGATGGCCCAGGACAGAGATAAATGGAAGGAGCTTGTATGTGGCCTATACCCAGCCAGGGGTGAAAGGCATTGATGATGATGATGATTTGCCTTGCATTTGATGAAAAAAAATATCCATTTATTTTGAATAGAAGTCGAGATATTTGCGATTGAAAGAGATGGGGTCACCTGATTTCAGAAGTAAAATTAACAAGAAAATGGTCGCCAAAGTTTGGTGACTTCCTTAGCTCAAGAGTATTTGAAAACTGCAAATTTACATTTTTCGTGCCTTTAATCAATGTGTTTCCATAAAATTCACACTGAAGAATGTTTTTGAATGGACAATCAAGGTGTTGAGTCAAAAAACAAAAATTCGAAAAAAAATCCAAACTGGCCAAAAAATGCCGATTTTTTCGATTACATTATTTTGACGAGCGCCTGATTTCACCACGATGCCTCACATATTATATCTAATGAGCATGACGCTGTGTTTCACTCTACTCACCCCTGTGTGCTCTGACGTCTCTAGCTGTTCGGAGGCTTCCTCATCAGCCTCAGCTCCATTGGGGTCTGGGTCAACTGGGCCAAGTACCTCAGCATCTTCAAGTACGGCTTAGCGGTGAGGTTTTTTCCATACTTTACTTTTCCGATCCAGCGGCCATCTGGGTTCTAGCCCTTCGGCCTGAGGTTTTTTCCCATTCACACAAATTTTCCTTATTCAGTAGGATGTAGCACCGATAGTCAAGTCATTAGTATGTCATATATTCACAACCAAAAGGGTACTGGTTTGAATTTCTGTCTGGGTTGGAGGTTGTATCCTTGGGAAAGGCAATTTACTCAAATGCAACTCACTTCATCCAGGTGGAAAGGGGTACCTGGCTTGCAGGGTGAAATATCTTATCTGTAGGTTAGTGTTTGAGCACCTGTAAAATGGCAGCTTGAATGCATCTCAGAAAGCTGAGAATATTTTTGAATGTTAAAAGGTCTGTCGGGGTAATTATAGATTGCTAAGTGCAAAGAGACTCACCCTACAAGTGTTGTCATAGTTGTTGGTTAAAAATTTTTTTAAACACTCTTTAGTCTGAGACATTTTATCAGATAAGAAAAAAAAAAAACTCTTTCCCCATTAGAGCACTTAATGAGATCTGTTTCTTTTAAAAGATTATTTTTATTCTTCTGCCCTTCTCTCCCACCGCCCCACTTCTTTACCCCTCCCCATTGTTCATATAAAAGGAAAAAAAAACTCGCTCCCGCTTAGAATACATAATGAGATCTGTATCTTATAAAAATTTCTTCTTACCCACCTGCCTTTCTCTCCTATCACCCCACTTCCTTAACCCTTCCCATTGTTCTTTTAAAAGGAAAAAAAATTCTCTTCTGGTTATAGAGATCTGTATCTTCAGAAAAATAATTTCATCTCTCTCTCTTGCCCTTCTCCCCATCCACCTTCCACGGGCGTGTGACCATGTGTGTATTTCCCCAGCTGCTGTGCATCAACGAGTTCAAGGACAGGGCCTTCTGCTCCAACGCCACCACCTGGTAGGTCAAGATTTGATCTCTTTTGGAAGGAGTTTAGACATAGAGTACAATTAACCCTATCCGTACGTCATGTTTTACTATCGTATCCATACGACGTGGGGAACTCTGTGCCACCACTTTCCAAGAGGAAATTTACTCGTTAATTCGATCCGTATGCTTTGCATAGCAGCCTGTCAAATTGATTTTTTGAGAAATACTGAAAGTTTCAAAGAAATCTTCACACTAGAAGTTTTCTAAAATGTGAAGAATACAACGCCGGGGGTACAAAATGACCCCAGGCATAATGAAAGGGTTAACTCCTGTTACAATAGACTCCTTAAAACAAAAAGATTTCTCCTAAGCTTGACCACTACACCACAAATGCCGATATTTTAGGGGTCTGTGTGTGATTTTGACTGTAGTCTAAATCAGGTTTTGATATTTTTGGTAAGCCACTTGAGTGTTCAATCTGTCATGGTTGTTTGAGAGGATATTGTTGTTGATGTTGCCTGATTTTGTCTTAGATAGTGTCAGTCCTCACCAGCAACCTCCCCACATTACCCTGGTTTGTATGGGCCTACCAATAATAATCATAATAATAGCTCGTCTGTCAATATCTGACAATAACCAATACATTGGCAGAGGGGGAATATTTCTCCAGTGAAATAGAAGAATTTGAAGAATTAAAGGTTACGACGACTTGTGGCATCTGCAGTGGTCGATGAGACCAATTCTGGCAGAGAAAAGTTTGCCACATTTTGAACATTTAAAAATGTTCACCTATAGACTATTTGAGAATATGCACACCTTGTGGGTTTCTCTCTTAGTACTGCTTGTGACAGTCGAAAAAAGAAAAAAGAGAAGTCACTCATGCTGTAAGGTGTTTGATTTAGAGAGGTTGCTCAAATAGAAGAAAAAAACAGGGGATTTCATTTTCTTTCGGTTTAAGTTGACTCTTTTGTGTGTGAATGTGTCACGTGTGTGTGTGTGTGTGTGTGTGTGTGTGTGTGTGTGTGTGTATATGTGTGTGTGTATGTGTGTGCCTGTGTATGTGTGTGCCTGTGTATGTGTGTGCGTGCGTGCATGTGTGCATGCGTGCATGTGCATGTGTGTGTGTGTATATGTGTGTTGGTAAAAGAAGTTGCATGCACATTAGATACGATGATGACTTTACTAGTGTAGTCTTACAATAGGTAAACCTTGAACGCATACATTTTTTGTTGACATAAATGAGGCAAAAATGAATACATTAGCAACATCCCTCGGTAAACTAGGTAGGCTATTCTTATAGAACATGACTTTTGCTATTTAATCTTTATTTGCTTGTTTGGTCTCGTTTCATAGTTGAAATAGATAGAGTCTACAACTCATGGTGTGATTTATAACAGTTTATTTGTTTCAAAGAAATGGTTATTGATGTTCACACAAGACTCACTAAACACATTTTAATAGTGTCATACCACTCCTGGCATATCTATGACATTTGACATCCCAACCATCACCGTTCCCTCTTTCTGTCCTTTCTTTTCACCTCCTTTCATTCTCTGTAATCATGTTGTGTCGTCTGCTTCCGTCTCCATTTTCTGCCTCCCTTTGTCCCCTCCTGCTACTCCTTGGCTCCTTCAAACTGCTCTCTTTCAGCCACACCCATGCTCTTAGGGTAGGGAAGATCGAACACCTAGCCTTCTTGGATAAAGGCAAAAAAATCTAAAGGTCATGTGTGCAAGTTGTGTCCTTTAAAGATCCCTCGGTGGTTCAAAATCAATAAGAGTAGGCTTTGGCCGCCACTCAGGCAAAATTCAAAATCAATTTCTACCAAACTGAAAAGGTTTAGTGTGTCCTGTGCGTTCATATGACCTTATGTAGTTGCGAGCGCTGTAAAACACTTACCAAAACAAAAAAAACCCCACTCTCTGTCCTTACAGTGATTACGGAAATTTTTTTCTGGAGCAACAAGAGATCGACTACAAGGATTCCTGGGATTTCTGGCACAACTATGTTGCTCTTGGCCTCATAGCCTTCATCTTACTGGCCTTGACCTACATCCAGTTGCGACTCATGAAGAAACATAACTGAGTTGGCCACAGACAACAATGATGTTTCCATCATTCCGTTGGACGACTTTTACAGACTCCAAGACAGAATGGTAGCTAGTTATACAGGTTCCTGACAATCAATACCATAATAAAAATTCAATGGCATGTTTTCATGCACATATGCATAGTTACACAGACATGTAAACACATGCATGCGTGCGCACGCACGCACGCACGCACGCACGCACGCACGCACGCACACACACACACACACATACAAAGTTCGACCGACGCACGCACGCACGCACGCACGCACGCACACACGCTCCGTAGAGATACAATGGAGAAGGATGATGACGACAGAGATAGTGAACTCATCCAACGAGCCGGCAATCTCACGCGCCACTGAGCTCACCAACACGACCGCTCTGACAGTCGTATCGAACACACGCCGGCAACTTCGTCGTGTCGGTAATCGTTGTAATACGTCGATTTCAGCCTGCTGTAAATACCTTCTTGGTTGCATTGGGAACAAGAGCTGTACCTATTCGACTCTACATACTGTTCAAACTTCACGATTTTTTTTTCGCTACTCGCAAATATTCGAAGCGTGATAGAGCCACTCGAATAATAATAATATCGTGTGATTTTTACAGTCGTTGGATTTTTGTCTCGGTTGTTACAGTAGAACTTATGTAAAAAAAAATAATAATTTTAAAAAATGGTGTAAAATACAGCAATACTATTTTCTACTATTGGTGAGTTTGAGTCTGAGTTATATGTGGAACCTACAAGACTTTAAAAACATACCTCTAGGAAGCATTCACTTCCATTCAATCAAAGATTCTCAGGGGCACTCGTGGCCTAGAGGTTAAGGTGTTGGCCTCTCATTTAAACGTCCCGGGTAGTGACCGAAAAATTTTCTTCTCTAAAATTGTCTCCTTTCACCTCCTTTTCTGCTCTCTAGCAATGCTCAGTTGTCTGCTTTCGTTTCCTCTTTCTGCCCTCACCCCCTCACCTCCTTTGCCCCCTCCTCTGGGCTCCTGACTCTTTCTGCAGCCTTTCTACTCACTACTCCTTGGCTCCTCCTTACTGCTGTCTTTCTGCCACACTCTGGTAGATCTTCTGGTAGGAAAGATCTACACCTAGCCTTCTCGGACAAGGGCAAAAAAACTCAAAGGGCCCGTGTGCAAGTTGCACACGTTAAAGATCCCTTG
>NW_004797368.1:1322950-1324015 GCF_000002075.1 Aplysia californica
ACACACACACACACACACACACACACACACTAACTTTGTCTGTCTGTCTGTCTGTCTGTCTGTCTGTCCATTCCCCCTTTCCTTTCTCACACTCACAAACATATATACATACACACACACACACACCCACACACACACATGATATAAACAAACTCAAAATAAGGGTCATGCCTACTCATGTAAGGCTGCACAAACTTTTCATTTTGCTTTTTCATTAGCAACTGTACCTATTTGATTACTGTAATTACTAGCTTTTGCTACTCCAAGGATGCTAAAATCAACTAGAAGTAGATTCTCTTTCTACTCATTCTTGTATACTTTCTGTGAGGCAAAGGGCTTTATATAAATGTGTCATGATGCGGTGCAATCAGGTGCTCGTCAAATTTTGGGCATATGGAGTTATTGGTATCATCTAAAAGCTGATTTTTTTTGTTGCTTTGCTTCCAATGATATAAATATCCATCTATCATGAATAGAACTCAAGATATTTGCGATTGAAGGAAGTGAGGTTGCCTGGTTTCAGCATGGAAATTAGCGAGAAATTGGCAGCCAAAGTTTGGTAACTCCAATAGCTAAAGAGTCATAGAAAACAGAAAGAAAATGACATATTTTTTGCGTTTAATTAATGTTTTTCAGTAAAATTCACATTAAGAAGTGTTTTTATATATTGACATAAAAGAGGTTGAGCCCAAAAAAAAATTCGATAAAAATTTCCAAAGTGGTGGAAAATGCCTGTTTATCTAATTTCTAAATTTTTGATGAGCGTCTGATTTCACCACGCTGCCTCACCAATGTTCTTGATATATGCACTGTGTTTATACAATATTTGTTGCAGAAGCAGTCTCAAACATTCCCTGTTGTGTTAGTGAGAATGCTCAAATGGTCATTGCAGCCAGCTTTGTAAAGGTAGTCATGATTCATGATGTTGGAATTTTTACAGCCATGCTAAAAAATAAAGATATGACTTTAAAAGGCAATGCACAAGTTTGAGTGTGCATATATGGTGTGTGTGTTAGAGAGAGAGAGAGAGAGAGAGAGAGAGAGAGAGAGAGAGAGAGAGAGAGA
>NW_004797368.1:1327561-1328578 GCF_000002075.1 Aplysia californica
CCTCAACTATTAAACAAGAACTTCCAGCTTTTGCACAATGGCTTGTATCAATTTATCTTAACAGATCAATACGTTTGCTGAATTTTAACAAAATTCCTGAATAAATACTAATTACAAATCCCACTTGGGAGGTTACTACATATTTTGAAAGGTTTACGGCAGGGACGATATCGCGTTTAAAAGCGAGTCCGTCATGTTTTGTTTTTCTAATCGCGATATAATATAATGCTTATTGAGCGCATGTTTTGTTAGTGCAAAAAAAGTGTTCACTATAGAAATAGTTTCTTGTAACAAGTTTTGCCACTAAAGAATGGCATTGGTGAGCTGTGACGAAAACCATATGAGTATACAAAATGTGAGTGAGCAGCGGGAAGTGATGTGAACAATCCACTTTTCCGCGTGACGAAGATTATAGTATTTAAAATTTATGAAGAATTTTTTTTAAATCCAGCCTCAATAACCGTGGGGAAAAAAATGATTTAGTTAAGACAAATTGATGCAAACAACTGTGCAAAATATGGATGACATTGATTCACCCGTTGAAGAGATATTTGAGGATAACTTGCGCCACGCACGAACTTTTGACCGCCCTTTAGTCTTGGGTATCGAGAGGGATGAACACGACCTTAAGTTAGAGCTCTTATGTTCCAGCCGCGGGACTCAAACAAGGCACATAATTATCATCTCTTTGGTACACATGTACTTCAAAGTGCCTCAAAGTGCGTTCAATACAAGTGCCGCTTTCACACTCACCCCCCACCCCCATTCCCCCTCCCCCCACCTCACCCTCATCTGACGTTGAGGTGCACGGGCGTGTGTTTGTGAGTGTGTGAGTTAGACACAGGAAGCACATCGATGGGATAATGAGCACTTACGGATAGGGAAAGTGAGCACAAATACAAAAATTGACGATGATAGGGGTGGCGGGTTTTTTTCGTGCTTTTTTTAACGGCGGGGGAGGGGGGGGATGTTCGTGCGTGTGTGTTTGTGTGTGAGTGCGTGCGTGCGTGCGTGCGT
>NW_004797368.1:1328732-1336232 GCF_000002075.1 Aplysia californica
AGAGAGAGAGAGAGAGAGAGAGAGAGAGAGAGAGAGATTACTACTGTGCACAAGGTGTATTTTAAATTAATACCTGTAAGTATAGGTTGCATATATTTTGATTAAAGTTTCATTATGTACAGGATGACTTTTATATGTTTTATAGCCCATTATATTAGATCTGGGACTTGGTCCCTTTTTTAAAAAACCTCATTCAAGATTGTTTTGAGGTTTATTTTAAAAATAAACCGTTGCAAAAGTTTTATCTTTCATAAGATATGATCATTCCTGTTACTTTGGGAGGTATTGGGATGATTGGTGGGAGAAGGTTTCGCGTTTTTTGATTTCACGATCTTTGTTACTCAAAATGTCCAAAAATGTCAGAACTTTGTAATTCTGAAGAAGCAATATATGGGAAAAACAGTTGTACAGGGAGTTGAAAAATCCTCAGTTGACTACTCCGGAAACCTAAAGCGCAAATAAGAGAAGACAAAAGAAAGAATTAAGCTTTTTAATTGATCACTACCTTTTACAACTTGTTTTTATATTACATATTATACTTGTATCTTGCAAGTTTTTTTTTTCTTTGTATGATGTTGATTGTATTTGTCACAACATAGTTAAAGGCAATTGCTAAACCACCATGGGTCTTGTAATGCAACAAATATTTGTATTTGAGATACTTCTAAGACTTGTTGTCCTCCTTACAAAGTTCTTGGGCATCTGTTTTATATGATAATGCTAGTTTGTTAATGTGTGTATGTGTGTGTGTGTGTGTGTGTGTGTGTGTGTGTGTGTGTGTGTGTGTGCGTGCATGCATGCGCACATACTTTTGGATTTTAAATCACGTAAACGCTGGCTTGATTGGATCTGTAACTATATGTGTACAGCTCAAGTGTACAACAATATACCCAATAATTTGGCCATTTGTTTGCAAGTTGCATAGTATGGCTTTTCAACCAAAAGCTCCATTTACAAGGCATGCATGATGTGGACTTCTGATTTATATTTTTTATGAAGTGATTTTAGCATTTGTTCTCTTCCTTGTGAAAGAGCAGTGTTTTAAGGCAATGGTTATGTGACCAATCCGATAATGACGGGAAAGAGGAACATATTATGCACTGCACAGCCTCAGGGAAAGGTGTCAGGAAAGGGTGTCCTTTCTTCTACACAAGTGTCCTTGTGTCAGGAGGTCTGACTGTGATTTTTTGTTTGTTGTATGTTTGTCCTTATGGTCAGATTGTTATCTAATGATTTCTATACCTCACAATCTTCTTACAGTCAGTCTTTTAAAGATAATCTGGTACTGTTCATGAAGGAAGACAGACCTCATAAACATACATGTACTTGTCTAGGAAGACACTCTGTGTAGATTTGTTTATATATTTGTCCAAGAAAAAGATTACTTTTTTTTTTTTACATACGTCTGACAAAGGGTTGTTTTTGGCACTTGCCACAGGAGACAGATGATGCACATTTATTTTTGTGTTTGTTTCGGGTGGCAAACAAGGTTACCTTATTTACGTTCTTGTCTAAGAAGACAACATAGATTTTTTCCACCTACTTGGCTACCTGAGAATTACAAAGTTCTATCTGACATTATTGGCCGTTTTGGGACTGTAAAATAAGACCATGAGGTCACAAAACCAAATGATCTGCTCTATCAAAATCATAAGATTTGTGGAACTCTAAATTTTTTACGTCAAATTTCTCAAAACTAGGTACTGAGCACATAGACCTTTGTAATTTTAGGTTAGCGACTTGTCTAGCAAGACCGATGACAATGATTGATCTAATTTGCACTTGTCGTTGACCCCGGCTGAATCTCACATGTCTTTAAAATTTATGCTGTGAAAAGATTAAGTGTCTCCTCCTTTTTGTCTCTGTTAAGAACTGTCCACATGCCGCGTCTTTCCCCAGGTTAAGACCATCATCTGTGGTATACTGGGTGCGTTCCCCAACTTTACATACAGGAGAAAATCCGAGTCCTGCCTGAAAAAGTTTTTTTTACTGAGTATCTCCGTTGGTCTACTTGGCTGCTGTATCTCACTCAGCCAAGATGGGCCATTACAGACAGTATCAAAGCAGCGTGACTCTTAAAAGATCTTATTTAAGTTGATGAGAGTATAAAATATGTACAATCATTTCCAATCTCCAGAGATGCGATCTAAAGGGAAATCCTCATGCTTTGTAACGTTATGTACATGTACCGCTATGATTTATACTCTAAAAAGGGCCATGTTTATATTCATGAGCGAGCTGAATTTGCCCTTTGTGTAATGGTCAGAGTACTTACAAGAGCTGCAAGAAGTCAGTTTATATACTGTGAAAGTTAAACTCTCTTTTTTATATGGACCCCTCAGCACCGAGTTTCTTTGATCTCTTTGTCTTCTTCGGCTGGATGTTTTGCTTTGATTGTTGATATATAGTGGTGCCTTCCTGTTCATATTTCTCTCTAGTTCTTTGTTTGAAATCAAAAGCATTGGACTTGTAATAGAATAATTGTGAGTATTAATTATGTGCCAATGAACTGAAGTTCCTAAGATTATAACTTCATCCCATGGACCCAATCAGCCTTGTGTGTTTTAGTTTTAGTTCTTTGGTGAACACATTTCATTTTGAAAATGAGAAATCAGCATTAGTTCTCTAAATTACACTTGTTTATGACTCAGGGAATCTAGTAGTCTACCCTCCGTAGTTTATTAGACTTCATGCATTTCACAGATAATTGAAATGGCTACTTAATTTTTTTTGTACAGTTATGTCATGAGAAGCATATCGTCAGTGCTTTGGTGGAGCCTCGCAAACTTGAATTTTGGTTTAAAAAATTGTTTTATTGCTCTGAATATTCCTGATACCTTTATACCCAATATATTAAACCTTGATTTCAACAGCGAATTCTTGAAAACGCATTTAAATTCTGCCCGAACCTCACTATCCATCACAGCGCAATGTTCAATTCTTTGATCCTTGGTAATGTGATAGCAAGGTTATAAGAGTGCACCGGTTGAACAATACGGGTCACTGAACCTTCCTTGCTATCTTCCTTCACTTGGTCATTTACTTTATTGATTTCGTTTGGTGTGTTGAGGGACCAGCAAATTCTCACCCTTGCAAAATGAATAACAACTCACTAGGCATCCATAGAAACACCATAAAATGACTCAGAGCATGTTATTAAACACTCTGCATTTAATGACCACCCAAAGATAGCGAGGTTCAATGGAACAATGCTTGGGATAAGAACCCCACTAACCAAAGGAGAGTTTGTCTCTAACTCGGATTGCACAACAATGTACTAATGTAAAACAAATACTTCTATGAAGGATTTTGTCCAAGGCCCATCATAATAATTTAAAAAATTTGATTGCCTAAGTGTGAACATATGTTACACAGCTTTTTGTCTGTCTTATACAAGTTTAAAATTTGACTTAGCGAGGTTCCAATGAAGCGCTGATATAATATGTTAAAGTTTATTCTGTATAGTTCAAGGAAAGTAAAATGTTTACAACACTGTAGTTTTTTAGACTCTTAATAACATACATATATAATCATGCCATATAATACACAATATCCACTTTCATTCTTTCAATTACAGTTGTCATGGCATATGAAGTATCTTTATTCTCGAGACTGCATGAAAATATCATGAGAACCGATAGTATCAGCAGCAGCTTTTGAAATCGTAAGGCTCTTTGCCTTTGAATGCAGAAGACATAAATTTGATTGTCAGGTTGGGGACAAAGATTGTAAACAACAAGATGGTTCACTCCTCTCTTTGAGCCTATTAAAAAAGTGTACTCAAAATCTGATGGCGCCCTCTTCGAAAAAGGGCCCCCTTTGCAAACAGCGTTTCCCTACTTGTGTGAAAAAATAAAGTGAAACTAACTCGTTTTTTAATAAATTAGAATTCACCTTTTGGAAGAAAGACTTTTAAAAAATGGTTATGCTGACAAAAAGGCTCTTTTCAGGTGAAAGGGGTGACTGTTTTCGTCGTTAAATTTGGCTTTAGAATGAGAGGCGAGAGGTCATTAAAATTTAAAAAACCCGAAACTCCGCACTGAGAGAACCCAAACGGCTGATTTTAGACCGATGAACAGCAGTCAATCTGCGCCTGCAAAGGGGTGCTATTCCTATTCTTCTTCTGGACAAACGAAAGATAGTTCGAAAACAGCAACTGTAGCGCCATCTGAAAAATTGCACGTACTTTCATAGACACTTTTTTGTCTGAGTGAACTTTCTTGTTGTGTACGATCTTTGTTGGGGAGCTTATTTTATCGAGTATCTGTTTGAATTCAGTGTCCCATTTAGCCTAGGTTGCCCCAGACAGGCAGGGCTAAAAGCAGTCCTTTGTATAAATGATCATATTTGTATAGCCAGGTGCTTAAAACTTTTATGATTGAAATCAAACGGGTCTTCTACTTTCGTTGCGTCAATATTTGAAGCTTCCCAATAAAGTTTGTACTGTCATCAGCTGCAACAGCCTACTGCAGGGGACATTTAATTTTGTGTGAGACCTTAAGGAACTAGGTCTGTGAATATACATCAACCTACAAATATTTTACTGTTATAATGACAGCATCTTGTATGAAGCACATGAAAAAGAAGCTAGAGCAGTTAGTTAGCTGATAGAAGTCACAACTCTCTCTAACTTCAAGGCTCCAGTTTTTATGTCTTTTTGTACATGTACAGTCAAACCCCGTTATAATGCGAACCCCATTAAACGCCAGGTTTCGCCAATGTACGGAAAGAAATACCGTATAAGCATACTATTTGCCCTTTTCAATGGCCGTCTGCTGGCCAACTGTTTGAGCTGTACGATTCGCACACAAAAATATGTAAATTTGCCGTGCAACACTGTCAGAGGTTGCATACGGATACGAACCCACTCAGCAGCTGTGCAATGATAGGCTAATGTCCCTTTCTCCGACACACAATACTGCCAGCTTGTGCTTGTCGCCGATTTGCTGCCTCCCCACCCATTGACTTTCAGATTTCAGCCAGCATACATTAGAGTTTTTGACAATAGCTTTTGATCCAGTAGTCCACGGAATTTTCAATTTGGCTTTACATGGTCATGATGTAATGCTCATCTGAAGTTATAATTGGTTGCTAATCATTTTTGCCCCTGCATACAGCAATCTCATATGAGAGATATCGACAGGGTGAGATTGTCTACAGTTTTTCTCTAACAGTTTATCTCTAGTCAAGACGGTAGAAAAGAGTTTGTGCATGGCCGCTCGGAAAAAGCAAGAAATTTGCAAGTATTCTAAAGCATAACCTTCAAAGTATCTACAGCAAATCGCTTTTCATTTCTCTGCAGGGGCTCTCGTGGCCTAGATGTTAAGGTGTTGGCCTCTCATTCAAAGGTCCCGGGTTCGAATCCGGGAAGCGACCGAAAAATTTTCTTCTCTAAATTTGTCTCCTTTCACCTCATTTCCTGATCTCTAGCAATGTTCTGTTTTCTGCTTTCGTCTCCTCTTTCTGCCCGCACCCCCTCACCTCCTTTGCCCCTTCCTCTGGGCTCCTGATTCTTTCTGCAGCCTTTCTACTGCTACTCCTTCGCTTGTCTTACTGCTGTCTTTCAGCCACACCCCTGATCTTCTGATAGGAAAGATCCACACCTAGCCTTCTCGGACAAGGGCGAAAAATCTCGGAGGGCCCGTGTGCAAGTTGCGCACGTTAAAGATCCCTCGGTGGTCTCTAAAATCGATAAGAGTAGGCTTCGGCCGCCACCCGCGCAAAGTTTAAAATTTCCTACTAACTGAAAATATTAGGTGTGTCCCGCGCGCTCATATGACCTTATGCAGTTGCGAGCGCCGTAAAACACTTTACAAAAACAAAAACATTTCTCTGCAGTTTGGCACAATGCAAAAAGTGTTTCATATTGTCCTTCAACAGGTCCCTTGACGTTGAGCAGAGAGTGTTATTTAATAGAGGACTGCGTTAAAACCCTGTTATTGGTTTTACCGCCAGTCCTGCAATTCTGCAACCTTCATATTGGTCCCAAGGTTTAACGGGCTTTGACTGTATAGGGGACTCCAATGAAAGTATGGGCGTACAACCAAAGATAATTTCCTGTTTTCCAAGGCGATATATTTAAAGGATGTTTAATATTGCTTTTCAGTTGTTTTGTAACTTTGGCCGTTTCGTAACACAAGACTCCATGAGGAGAAAGAAACATGCAAAGGGCAAAAAACTCGAATTATCGCAAAATGATCTTAAACTGGGTCTTTATCTTCATGATGTATTAGTATTACAAAGTTTCAAATTTTTGATAAAATTGGTGATTGTTGAGAAATCTTTGACATGATGATATCATATATATTATGTTGATTATGCTAGGCATAAATTATGTATTGTTCTTAACGTTTGATATTTGTAATACTCTATGATTGTTGTATATCCAATAAAATTGCTTAAAGAAGTTAAAAAATGATTTGTTAAAGTTTTTTCTGTAATGGTAAAGTTGGGTGAAGTGAACATGATCAGAGTTTATTATGAAACTTTAGTCAGGGTGTAAGTGTATGTGTTAGTTATCCGACATAAAATGAAAACAATAATTATAATATTTGTAGTTACATAATGCACACCCACACTGTACCGCATACTCTACGCACTTTACAACTTACTATATTTGATATACTATTACCTCAGAAACTCGGAAACAGTATCGGCTTCTCGGGAAGTTTATAGTTCAAGCAGCATAAGCACTCAAACTTAAACATTTATACATGTACATAAATTGACGAAATCTTTCGCTCCCTATGTTACCCAATTCCCACTTGGTTGAAGTGGAGAACATTTGCATAATGCCTTTCTCTAGGACTCAACCTATAGCTTCTGATGGAATTTGAACCCTTGACCTTATGGTTGAGAGTCCGAGGTAGATCATATGGCAGAGTGTAAGCATGCATATTATTCAGAGATATATGATATTAAAGCTTTCGAGGTATTTTCCTCTGTTTTTAATCCAGAATAGCTTTATCAGCTGGGCTTCATCTGTCAAAGAGATACTTAGTATAGATTTTCAACTCCACATACACCGGTTAGTGCAGAATACAGGAAACACATTCCTCTTTTCAGATGTTCTTGGCTCAAATCAACAGGTGAAGATGGGCATGTTGATCAGTTATGTGCTATAGACCTGATGATTTATTTCAAAACATCACCGCCAACTGCAATGTGAACACAATGGAAATTTCCATTCCACCAATAGCATCCCCCCTTTCCTTACACGCCACTCCCTCTTTCGAATCCCACCTTCGCCTCCCCCTCCCCGAAATCTAACTGCACTCACATACACACTAGGTTTATTCCTACTCTGCCCTTCCTGTTCGGCCAATGCGATAGGCCTAAGTAGAGGTTCACGGGCACTTACCAATACCATGATGAACACGCCAATGTTTGTTAACTTTGTGCAAGCTCCTTCAGAGAAACTGTCCCCCCCCCCCCTATTTCCCTCTAATTCTTAATTTCCTACGTCTTCGAGACCTTTCTAACCAGGTTATATCAATGGGG
>NW_004797368.1:1337597-1338859 GCF_000002075.1 Aplysia californica
ACACCCGAGAGAGAGAGAGAGAGAGAGAGAGAGAGAGAGAGAGAGAGAGAGAGAGAGAGAGAGAGAGAGAGAGAGAGAGAGAGAGAGAGAGAGAGAGAACGGCACAAAAACGAGCGGTATCCGTGGACCTGAACACAAAGCAAGAACTAAATAAAAAGTAAAAGCAACCTAAAAACGAGTTCTAAAAAGAAAAGAAAAGAAAAGAAAAAAAACTTGCAAGAACAAGCAAAAAGACACAGAAACGGACGAGTCGTTAACACCGGCACGAACACGAACAAAGGTCAACCACGAAGTCTTGACTGTCGTAACAATTAATATAGAAGACACCAGCAATCCACAGAACCTGAACATAGACTTATATCCTAACGTCCTAGATCGGATACTCTGACGTCATACCAGTTATTCCAAAGTAGTGTTTGTTTCAGAAGAGGTTTTACGGCGCTCGCAACTGCATAAGGTCATATGAGCGCCAGAAGATTAGAGGTGATACAAGAGAGTAACAAACATAAAAAAAGGAAGAAGGGGAGATAAGGACGATGGATTTTTGATAGGATAAAAGAAGCAAACCACACCAGAGCACCCGCCAACCACCCACATTCCAAAGTAAGAATATCCATTGTTTGGTTTATAATAAGAGGTAAAATCCCTCGTCATTACAGTGTCATCCCCTTTGCAATGATGCTCTAAACAAAAAGCTAGATCTATAGATTCTATTTTTTATTACACTGATCTGTTCCCGCCACCCATCTTAATAAGTTTTTCTGGGTCTGTCCCTGCCTTACTTGTTATCCTTCATATATGACTGTACTGACGCTGCCTTTTGTGTACATTCTCCGCAGCGAAGTTTTTATACAGTGCTAGGTGCAGCAGCCATGACAGTTCGCAATCTAGGTGTATACATCTATGAGCCAGGCAGATCCGAGAATCTCTACAAAAATAACTGCAGCGGATGTGGAATAAAAGAACCTCTAGGTTTAAAAAAGGGACATGAAACATTCGCTTAAAAAAAACAGACACTTGACTTTACACGAATCAATGTTCCGCGTTGCTGAGTGGTTTATATTCTGCGGCTGTCAGAAAGCACTCGTAACATTTTAAACCATTACTCTTCAACAAACCCCCCCCCTCCCCCTGTTTTTTTTAAAGAAAGAAGAAAAACAAAACGGAAGCTAAGTACTGTAACAGGTTCCCACAAACCACTGAGCAATGTTTTCCACAATATAAAACGGCAGCGAATCATGCTTTACACTTCATCTCCAAAG
>NW_004797368.1:1345717-1346989 GCF_000002075.1 Aplysia californica
AGATCAGGCACAGTTATGAGCGTGACATGAATCAGCCCATTTACAATTCTACTGTGCTTGAACGAGAAATGTCCCAACCTTTGGGAATGGTCTAAAGACACTACAAAGAAATTATCTTTCTTTCATTTTGGACGGTACCTTAGTTATGGTATTATGGCACTGATTATCAAACGCCAACTTCCATAAGAAGTGAGAGACTTTATACTTGAATTATCATTTACGAGGCAGTATCAAACTTTGACATTGATAAAGGAAAAAAACGATATCAAATGCGCGACAATATCAGCCGCTCAATTCCCAATAAAAACAGAAATACAACATCACTTACTCGACAATATCAGCCACTCAGTCCAGAAGAAAAAGATAATCTTTATCACTAACGGGACAGGATAAATCGCTCAGTCCAGCACCAAAAAAAGAAAGATTTATAATTTAAAATACAATACCAGCCAGAAGCAAATAAAACCGGTATCACTTACGCGAAATTATCGGTGTGTGTGTGTATATATATATTTATTTATACCAATCACTTAGTTGAAAAGAAAGAAAAACCGCGCTCAAAGCGGGTATCACTTACGCGACAATGTCAATCTCTCAAGCCAGAAGAAAAAAAAAACCGGTATCACTTTTATACAACACTATCAACCACTCAGTCCAAGAGAAAGGAGAACAGCGAACAAAGCGGTGTCATTTGCGCGACAACATCAGTTGCTCAATCCAACAAAACGGTATCACTTACGCGACAACATCAGTTGCTCAACCAAACAAAGCGGTATCACTTACGCGACAACATCAGTTGCTCAATCCAACAAAGCGGCATCACTTACGCGACAACATCAGTTGCTCAATCCAACAAACGGTATCACTTACGCGACAACATCAGTAGCTTAATCCAACAAAGCGGTATCACTTACGCGACAATATCAGTCGCTCGGTCCAACAGAACAAAAGAACCGCGGAAAAAGCGGTTTCACTTACGCGACGACAACAATCATAACCCCGTCGCCAGCCGATCTAGTTCCTCTACCCCGGGAAGAAGGAAGGTGATCCTCCGGGGTCTCAGAGCAATCACAGCCACTGGGTCTGCTCAATAAACGATACGACAAATCACAACCGAGGCCTGCTCAATAAACGATACGGCGGTATAGCCGGGAACGGCTCAATAAACGATACCGCGGAAGAGCCGGGAACTGCTGGGAGACTGGGGGACTGCCGCGAACTGGGGTGGGACTCTCTCTCTCTCTCTCTCTCTCTCTCTCTCTCTCTCTCTCT
>NW_004797368.1:1350140-1352262 GCF_000002075.1 Aplysia californica
TATGTGTGTGTGTGTGTGTGTGTGTGTGTGTGTATTTGTATGTTTGTGGTTAAAAACAAAAAAGAGGGAAAGACTAATTCACACTTGAAGTGTAATTCAAACATGAGAACAAGAGACAGAGAAAGGCATGAAAAGAAAATAGTGTGGGGACCTTAACAATAATCAAAAGTATAAAAAGTAAACCCCAAAGTAAGAGGCAAATTGAACTCATGTCCGGTATTTCACTGACCAACAGTCAGAACACAAAGTAAAGACCGAAATTCATTGTAGGGCAAGGAGACAGGTCGGCGGACAGTTTTGCTTTTTTTTCCATTAAGAAGATCAACATTTGAAGTTTTCAAAAGCTAAAAAGCATTACAGAATAACATATTATGGTGATGCGCTTGTGTTAAAACATTCCATTCCCCTTAACGCACTAGAAGCAATCGAAATTACAACTGAAATGATCTTCAGTATGTGCAGACACCTTCTTGCTGAACTGAATTTGAGTCGATTTTGAACATTTCTTTTGTTTGGTATTTATGATAAAGCCTTGAAAAAGGCATCTATTTCACAAAACTTTTCAAAAACATTGACATTTATTTTATAAAATTGAAAACATTTCTGATTTTTAAAAAATTTCTTATTCATTAGTTTGTATTTGTTCATATTTTATCAAAAACGCCCCTCATTTCATACATAAATTCTTCATTTTGTCAGGAAGTTGTTTATAATTCGTTCCAAGCCCACAAAGTAAAATGTTTCCGGAAAGTGAAAAAAAGTTTCATCCTTCTTAAAATTACATAGATCTAAATCTTTTCTTGCTGTTTTCAAAATTTAGAATTTGAATTTCAACACTATTAAATATTTTTAGCTAATGTAACGATACCCCATAATAAGAAACTAATTTTTATTTTTTTATTCAAAATTTTGGCTTCACATCCGTACCGATGGCTATAACAATTCGTGTTGTTCGTTAAGGGCAGAGGACAAAAGTGTATACCCTAACTGTGTTCACTTTTGGGAAATTTCTCATAGAGAAAGTTAACATGTATATTGGGTCACAAGTGTTTTAAACAACAACAATATTTTTCCTTCTCAATTTTGTCCATTAGCTGAACTTTGAAGTCTTTATGATTACAATTATTGTTTTATGAGTCCTATGATGTTTAAACTGTGTAATACAATCACTATCATCATAACAGCAAATATAGTCTATCCAGCTAACATATAAATAAGAGAATAGTGTATTGATTCGTGATTGGTAGCATTAAAATTACGCATCGCAAAGTATTCATCTAAGTCGTTTTAATTTCCATTTAGCCTACATGCAGCTACAGTGGGCAGTTGAAACATAGCAGATGTCTTTTCAACTGAGCGACCGCACAAAACATTTGAGTTATCCACTGGACACTATGGATTATGTCTCTTCCATTACTTTTTTTTTTTGGGGGGGGGGGGGAAGCAGGATCACAACAAAAAGAAAGTGCGTTGGTCTAAAAGTAGACTTCCATTGCATTGGAAGACTGTTTAAATGGTTTTAATTGTTATTGAGTAGTCACGGTCATGATTTATCGTGACAAATCAGCATATAAACAAGAGTTTCATAAATACTGTATGGATTTTGGCTTTTGTTAAGTTGTCAGAGCTGACTTTTTTTTTTACAAATCAGATATCAGCAACAAATACATCCATCGTTACATACATTTAATGATAGTTGGGTCATTTTCATGATTTGGAAGAATACAAATTGGTAACCTGAAAGGGCATGTATGTGTAAAGGCACATGCATGAACATGCTTTGTTATTGTTGGGGGTGGGTATTTGATTTGTCATGAGCAGACATAATCTAGATCTAGATCTAGTGATCTAGTACTGCAAGACATGCTCGTTTCGAAGTGCACTTCTAGTAATCTTAGATATAGTGCTCCTTTTAGGCATCTCAAACAGCCTCTTTTTTAAAAGAATATATTATGTAGGTGATGTTTGGATTGGCAGTTGTTTTTTTATTGCATAAAGTCTATGATAGTCTTATTATATATTTCACTCTGACCTGCACTAGCAGCATTATTATAGCTTTAGATCCTAGATCTAGAATCTAGATCTAGAATCTAGTATTCTCTCTCTCTCTCTCTCTCTCTCT
>NW_004797368.1:1352362-1353584 GCF_000002075.1 Aplysia californica
TCTCTCTCTCTCTCTCTCACTCACTCACTCACTCTCTCACTTACCTGCTCGAACTTTCATCATGTTTTCGAAATAAGCCGCAGCGAATTCATGGATGTTGTCTGGCTGTGAGCGAAGCACTTCTCTCGCCAGACATTCCAAGATGTTTTGAAACCCGTTCGGGACCCTCAGTTTTGTGTTTGAAAATGGTACAGCCATGGCTTTGTTGTCAACTCAGTTCTTTCTACAAGCTGAAGACGTGTAGTTTCAACGGTCACACCAATGTTTATTACACCTGGGCAGCACGTTCGATTGTGTACAACAACCGGATTACATAGCAACGGTTAAGCTAGGACCGGAGCAAAATACTGCGCAGCAGTAAATATTAGTTTCGCTTTCGAAAGAAACTTGATCACATTTTGTAGAAAAAAGTTCTTCTTCAAAATATTCGACAATTTTTCAAAATAAAATATATAGCAGGAAAAAAAAAAAAATAATTTATTTTACTTCTTTTCTTTGTTTACTTACACTTCATTGGGGAAAAAAACGAAGGCGAAGACAGCACAAAGGGGTAGGCCTGGCCTACCTCTCGAACGTCGAAGGGTCATGGGTCAACCTGACTGAAGTCGAGAAGAAAAACACTCCTTTTGTTCGTAAATTCCTCTCCCGCCTGTATTTCTTGTTTACAGGGGTGAACAAAGTGAACAGGCTAAGTCTACATTTGAAACACAAACAGAAGTCGTCTCCCCCCTACCGTTTCCCTTTCAGCTTGCTACTGAACCTTTCGTCCCATTCCTTCTTCCACCTGCGCGTGAGTAAGATCAGACCTTCCTTCCTTCCCCCGTTCTATGATTCATCCACGCGCTTTCTTCCCAACGATGAAACATTGCTGGGGTTATCTTTCGTCTCTCGTGAGCCTCTGCTGAAAATACAAAGTGCTGAACGTACATTTAGGGCCAGTGGCACACACACACTACAAAGGGGAGATTAAATGCGTACATTGCTACAAGGTATAATAAAATATTATAACATTGCAGGCTATGATAATAATAATGATATAAGGCCCTATTTATTATCCGTGGGTCTGTCGAACCAAGACAGTACAGTACAAATCAAGGCTACCTATAATTTGAATTGGTTGTTCTAGGGCCTGGCATATTGCAGGCAGGCAGAGTTTGTGCCACTTGCAACTTTGGGTGTACGTGTGACTTGAGGGGGGGGGACAGAGAGAGAGAGAGAGAGA
>NW_004797368.1:1356356-1365727 GCF_000002075.1 Aplysia californica
ATAATAATAAATGATAATGATAGGCTTAATATGATAAAGATACGCTTAATGGTGATGATGGCGCCTACATGCCAAAATTTTAATGAAGGGTCAGGTCAGAGCGTTGTTTTGTAAAGTGTTCCAAATATCTGATCCGAGTTTTGAAAAATATCATATTAATTAAGCTTTATACAAAGGACCTTGGCTTTATATAAAAGCCAGTACTTTTATAAAGTCAGCCTGGTTCTTCTCGAGTGTAAAGGCATGCTCAATAGTGTTGTTACAGATTGATACTTGATTAAAAACAACAACAACAGCAACCAAAAAAACACACAACAACAACAGACACCAACCCAAACCAAACCAAAACAAATGTAACAATGAAGTGGGAAGTCGCAGTAGAGTTGTATTCTCACTTCTGTTGTTGCTGCAATAAAATATCAGGTGGATAATTTGAACGTTTCTCTAATATATGCTTTTTCTGAGCAACCACAATTCAAACAATTACCGGTATTAGATCTACCTTTAAAATTTGTAGGAGCCCGCTACACGTATTTTCACAAAACTGACCAGCTCCCGATGGTATACTGTAATGGATCGGATGCATAAATATTATCTAGGCGTTTAAATTGAAAGCTACAGGGGAGTTACCTATTTGATCTGAGACTCAGATGATAAGGAAATCTTAACAGCTTAAATTAGATCTAGACCTAGGTGTATTTCGATGAAAAGTCAAACTACAGTGGAGTATTATATTCTTGTGTCTAAATTAACTCCACACCGGAAACATTACTTGGTAGCGGAATCTGTATGCGCACCTTCTTGTTGTAACACATTTTTAAAAGAACATTTTCATTTTTTTTCTATTTGAATCCATTTATTGTAATATTCTTTTAAAAGCTATATGAATGAATACATATTCTAAAAAAATAAATTTTTATCTTCTTGCTGCCGACATTCGTTATCGCGACATAGTCTAATCTATGACGTCACTTAACTTTACGAATTCAACATGGCGACCAGCGATGCAGATGAATCTCTCTACCCAATTGCCGTTTTGATAGACGAACTCAGGAATGAGGATGTACAGGTGAGTTTTTTTTTCTTATGGTGCAGAAAATCAGTAGATCTTTTATTGTTTCTAAACAACAACCAATCCATTTATTTAATCTCCTGGAAAACATCGATCCTGATCGAAACTAACCTTCCAACGGAGTTCCACTTGTTCCAGTTCCTGAATTTGAAATGAAACAATACAAACAAAAACGACAACCGAAAACATTGTCACTGACTTGCTCTCATACATACACAGACACGTTCGTACACTCATATGCACACTCACTCCCTGCAAATGATATTGACCGTCGAACACTGTCGCACTTGGCCTACTGTACTCATTCTTAGTCTTAACCATGTTACATTTTGATTTACTCATTTACAACATGATGTTACCATGGTCCTGCGTGAGCCAGGTTTTTATATTCCCCGATAAGCCGAGGCTTGGACGCTAGGATATTTTTGGCACCTCGCCTTTGTTCTGGTCCTGTGTCAGTCTGGCCCTGGCTCAGCCCACGCTGGTAAATTTTTACTTTCACTCCCGCACACAGATGCACTGTTTCAGGGGTCAAACTGCTGTACTGTTTGTTGCATATCACACATAAAGTATAAAGGCACTAAAACTGTCGCAAATCAATTATTTTCAGGAAAATTTCAGCGCATCAATATTTAGTAGAAAATGGACAACTGGTAGCCAAGTGTGAGACGGGAGGAAAAGTAAAAAAATACCCCCACGCTTGCTGAGCATCATCCCCACCTTCTGTTTAGGTCCCGCATTCCCGCAGTTCAAGTGTGTGTGCAGTCTGCTTGAGTTTGTGTGCATTTGTGGTCTACTTTTCGAACAGCCTGCGTTGGTTGGCAACGGAGGCGTACGTCTCTTTCGAAACATGTCTAGTTCCAGTAGCTCTAGATGTTCGTCCAATGAAATTAGAACAAATTGACCTTCTCAGTCTCAGACATGAATGTTAGCTCGAAAGGATAAAAAGTTTTAAATTCAGGAAACATGACTTAGATCTACATTTTTTTTTATAGGCCTACACTTTCTTTCAAATGAGCTTGATTTTGTATAAAGTGATACTAGATCTAGAACTAGATCTAGATCTATCAGATACAAATAAATAAGCTTTTTTGATAGTTTTGAATACCGTTGTGCAGGTAAAAAAACCAGTTTGCAAACTGAAGTTGACCTATTTCCCCTTTCGTACCTCAAATCATTCTTAATGTAACAAGAGCATCTGAAAAGGTTATTCGAATATAGATCTATGCGTAACTACTCATAATATCTTAATGAGAGTAGGTTATTCATGTGTTCATAACAGTTTATAAATAGAAAGCTATTTAAAAGATAGAGCGTTATTTTCAGCATTGATTAACATATCCCCATGGTATTCTCGAAAACACACCGGTTTCCAGGACCACTTGCTGAAAACCAACAGTACCCGCTGAGTGACCCCAGCGGCCCGCCCGGAACGTCCAATGTAATAGGTTGCCGATTAGTTTCACATCTCGGCACAAGATGGACATGATGAGACAGAGTTTGTTGGTCGGTTGGCTGAGTTGGGGAGGAATTCCGAAATGAGGGACCACTAAGCTTATACTATGAAATGCAATACCACATGCCCCGCGCAGCAGTGCTAAAACGCGGTAGACTTGCCCGAGGCAGGGGTAACCCCTGGAACATGCTTATTTATGGCATTGTTCTTTGTTTCAGCCCCGGATAACATACATCAGTACACACGGGAGAAATTGCGGTATTCACTGAAGAAAATTTTTTTCCGATATTCCTTAGCGACAGCCGAGATATTATCGAAGAAAGAGGATTGGTCGGCAGCGAGACCGAAACCTGCCGAATGGCACCATGATTTTCCAACTCTCCATATGTGGAAAGTGCGGAGTCCTTCTTAATATTGACCAAATGTCCCCAAACTCTGCAACCAATGAGAAGAAAGATGGATCTAGCCTCTGCGGATTTCCGTCTCTCTCTTCTGGTTCTGTGGCGTCATAAACTGGTTAGCGATGCGGACAGCACGCAGGAACTCAACACTTGCTCGGGGGTCCTTGAAAAGTACTGAGCATGGGTCACTGAAATGTCCCAGCAGCCGTATTGCGGTTTTCCTTGTCTTAATCGAGCTAAAAATAAGAAGAAAGTAACAAGGTGGTTTCTTTGAGGAGATTGTTTTTAAAAATATGTGGTCGATTAATCCGTGGAATGCTCTCCTGCATCATTTATGTCGTATAAGTACTACTGGATCTAGAATCTAGATAGATCAACAAACCTGTCGACATGAATTATAATAAATTCACGTTAAATAAACAGTGAGGCTTTAGATTAGATTCTCCCATCATTCTAATTAACTTAAAGTCTAGATCTAGATAGACTCTATGTATCAATAGGATCTAGATCGGTCCAATGATAGCTTGTTGAACTCGATCCAAAATTTCTTTGCATTCCCCCAGTGCACAAAGAAGGGCTAGGGGACTGCACAGTCGTTCCCGAGTAGGTAGCGCTAGGGGGCTGTACAGTCCTCGAGAGGGTAGCGCTAAGGGACTGTGCTGTCCCCTAACTGTGCTTAACAACTTCCTTTTTTTCCCACAATAATATACTTTTTATAATGAATAATATAATTTGAGCAATGTGGTTTCCTCTGTCCATTCCGATGTTTTGGATCAAAACAAATGTCCTGGAAACTGAGACTTATTTTTTGGATTTGAATTGCTGTTGTTTAATTAAACAAATTCATGCTTGTTCATTATATTTGTATATTTTTTTTTCCTTTTCAGTTGCGACTGAACAGCATAAAAAAGCTGGGCACTATTGCACTTGCCCTGGGTGTAGAAAGGACCAGATCCGAGCTCATCCCTTTCCTCACAGGTATGAAATTAGTGGGTTAAAAAATGCAGGGGGTAAGGGGGGTCTTATTATTTTCTCAGTTCTTGCTCTTTAAAATTCATTCTTTTCACCTTCTGTTTTTTCTATATGTGAGGCAGCGTGGTGAAATCCGGCTCTCGTCAAAATAATGAAATCCGAGAAATCGCCATTTTTCGGTCAGTTTTTTTTTGCTCAACACCTTGTATGTCCATCAGGGGTGAAAGTTTTCTGGCTCCTGCCGGAATTTCCAGCTACTTGAACTCATCCGTGGGCCTCCCTCCGGCTACACCGGCCTGCCAAGTCTTCTATTTCTATAGCCTGCGACGTAACAGTCATTTTTATTTCTTGGGCGTGCGACAAATTTTCGGTTTAAAAAAAGTATATCTGCTGATGGCCAACGCCAGTACTTTTGGTAGGGCTGGGTACTATTCATTGAAAAGAAGCGGAATAAATAGGTACCTAGTATTTAAAAAATTTGAATAGCCGGAAAAAAATGAGTCAGACACTAGGTACCCCCCCCCCCAGTAAAAACAGGGTGACTTGGGCCTAGCCAGGCCCCGGGAATTTGATAAAAATCGCTGAGACCCGGGAATTTGAGGAAATCTGTAAATGACCCCGCGAAAAAGTTGGGAAGACCTGGGAAAATATGAATTTCTGAAATATTTGAAAACAAATTCCGATATGGTCAGTAAGTTAATTTTTGCCGGTCTCGATTATGATATTCGTTCTGTGTTTCCCGGTCCGACAGTGCGTGTTACTTTCCAATCAATCTTTAAAATTGTTGTCCTTTGCTGTATCTGCCATGCTTTCCTTCGAATGTTACACCTTTGTAACACTTTTAATCTTTGGCACGTATGTGCAAGTAATCAGGATTGACTCGATAGTGTCATGGAAGTTTGCGCTACATTTTGTTGATCGGGTGGTTGGTGGGTGCTCTGGTGTGGTTTGCTCCTTCCGTCCTTTTGAAACATCTGTCATCCTGATCTCTACTACTTTTTAAGGTTTGTTACTCATGATCTTATTGTGTTGCAAGTGCCGTAAAGTTCTCACTAAAAAATAAAAATCTGGTTAATGTGCTTCTCTGTTGTCAAATCCGAACTGGTAAAGGGGGCTTTCATGGCCTAGAGGTTAAGGTGTATACCTCTTGTTCAATAGGTCCCGGGTTCCAAGTCCGGATAGCGACTGAGAGTTTTCTTCTCTTCAAAATTTTTTGTCCTTTCACATCCTTTGTGGCTCTCAAACAATGTTCTGTTGGTTGTCTTCTTTCGTCTCCACATTTTGCCCATTTTCTACCAACTGAAAATGTTTAGTGTGTCCCGAGTGCTCATATGACCTTTTGCAGTTGCGAGCGCCATAAAACACTGACCCCCAAAAAAGTAATACCAAACTGGTAAACGGGGGCTCTCGTGGCCTAGAGATTAGGGTGTTGGCCTCTCATTCAAAGGTCCCGGGTTCGAATCCGGGTAGCGACCAAAACATTTTCTTCTCTAAATTTGTCTCCTTTCACCTCATTTCCTGCTCTCTAGCAATGTTCTGTCGTCTGCTTTCGTCTCCTCTTTCTGCCCCCACCCCCTCACCCCCATTGCCCCTTCCTCTGGGCTCCTGATTCTTTCTGCAGCCTTTCTTCTGCTACTCCTTCGCTTCTTCTTACTGCTGTCTTTCAGCCATACCCCTGATCTTCTGGTAGGAAAGATCTACACCTAGCCTTCTCGGACAAGGGCGAAAAATCTCGGAGGGCCCGTGTGCAAGTTGCACAAGTTAAAGATCCCTTGGTGGTCTAAAATCGATAAGAGTAGGCTTCGGCAGCCACCCGGGCAAAATTCAAAATTTCCTACTAACTGAAAATATTAGGTGTGTCCCGCGCGCTCATATAACCTTATGAAGTTGCGAGCGCCGTAAAACACTTTACAAAAACAAACAAAACAAAAACTGGTAAACCTTTCTCATAGTATTTTGTTTTGTTTTGTTTTATTGTTGTGTTATCAGTGTGCTTCTGTTTACTCAAACTGAAATTTAGGAAAATAATATTATGTTAAACTATGTCTTTCATTTTGACTCAAAAGTACAAAGTGTCAGGTGTGTGTCACAACACAGTGGAGTCAGGCGCTTATCAATTTTTGGGCGCATGGAATTATTGGTATTATCGTAAAGCCAGCTTGTTCTTTTGTCTTGTGTTTGATGAAAAAAATCTAAATGCCAAACTATCTTTAATAGAAGTCAAGTTATTTGTGATTGAAGGAGGTGGAGTTCATCTGGTGTCTTCGGTAAAATTAGCGAGAAAATGATCAAAATGGCTGCCATGATTTCCAAAACTTGAGTGTTCTTTGAAAGAGCAAATTTAAATTTTGTATGTCTCCTATCAAGTTTTTTTTTCTGTAAAATCCACACAGAAATATTTATATATTTTTTATGGACATGAACATGTCGAGCCCTTAAAGAAAATTTTTTAATATTGCCCAAATGGGTTGAAAAAATTTTGGTTTCTTCATTGTTATTTTGAAAAGTGCCTTATTTTATTTTCATGCTTTTATATTCTGTTGAACCTGCCCTGACGACCACCTCTATAAGACGGCCACCTGTACAAACGGCCACTTTCCATTTCCTGCCTTGCGTTTTAAAAATATAATTTAACTGTGTAAAACGGGCACCTGTCCAACGCGTCCGCGGCCACCTTATTTTTACGCACAACCCCTATCACACTAAGCAGTAACACCTGTCTTACATGGCCATCTTAATGACTCCATTATGTTTTGTCATAAATTGTGCTTTGGCCCCTGGCGTTGTGGGCGAGCCGTCATAATTCAATCACCTGTCGTTGTTAAGTAGTCCCTCCGACCGGTCATGTTGCTTAAAGGCCCCTCCCACTGTTGATCAATAGCTACCAATTTTCAGCTGCTGGTGAGGTAAGCGTGGGATCCCTCATAACCCATAAGCCCTGCCCAGAATTCATACACAAATCAGAAGTGAGATGAGTGGTCATTGTTTACCCAGTCTGTAAACAAAGTAACAAAGGATGTCAACATGAACTTGTGACAGAAGCGTCGCTCGTTCTCCGAGTTTTCTCCTTGACAATGGGTGGCCGTCTTACACAGGTTTGATTGTAATTATACATGATATATATGTCAGTATATGACAATGTGGAGTGGGTAATTTCAACCTGAGCAATAAATCAACTGTTGTGTTGTCTTTTTGTGTTGGACAGACACGATCTATGATGAGGATGAAGTGCTGCTTGCTCTGGCGGAACAGCTGGGCAGCTTCACGCCGCTCGTGGGTGGTCCAGAGCATGTGCACTGCTTGTTGGTGAGTACTGCTTGTGGTTTCTGTTTTCATTGAGTGCGTGCGTCTAAGTTGAGGTTGGTGGGTGGTTGGCGGGTGCTCTGGTGTGGTTTGCTTCTTCTTTCCTATCAAACACCTATCGTCCTTATCTCCCCGCCTTCTTTTGTATGTTTGTTACTCTCTTGTAACACCTCTAATCTTCTGGCGCTCATCATATGACCTTATGTAGTTGCGAGCGCCGTAAAACCTCTACTAAAACTAAACTAAGTTGAGGTTGTTTTTTCCTTTAATTTCCGTCTGCTCTATGTTTTTGTGTCCTTTCCATTGCTCATTGCTTGTCTGGGTTTTTTTTCGTTCCTCTCTCACCATTTTTTTCCTTCTGTTTCGTTTTGTTTGTTTTTCTTACTTCATTAGTTTTTGTATAAATATGATGTGCCATCTGTGTAGGAAATGTCACCTCTTTTAGTGTGGCTGGCTCCGGTTTGGTCTTTCTTTCCTATCAAACAGCCATTGTCCTTCCTCTCCTCCTTTTTAGTTATATACAGTACAGTTTTTTATATAGCAATATTTCTTTCCTTCTGCTCTTACATGACTGATAAGGCAGTCAGGGAAGTTGAAAGGGAAGCTTATGCTTTTTTAATTACACACCATGCACTACACCAAAGCAAGTCAAACTTGATGTTTTTGTTCTTTGCTACACAATCTAATGTTATAACATGAGTGGTTGGCGGGTGCCCCTGGTGGGGTTTGCTCCTTTCCTATAAAAAAATCTATCGTCCTTATCTCTGTTCCTTCTTTTTTTTTTGTGTTTGTTACTCTCGAGTCTCTTGAAACGCCTTTAATCTTCGGTTAATCGAATTTCCCTTTTGCTTCAGTCGTTTTGTTGGAGATGGACGGGAAACTCTGGGTGTGGCCTCTTAAATAACCTAATAGTGTTGATAGGGGCGTCAAACCCCTACCATTATTTAGCACTGACATGACCTAATTGGGTTGCAAGTGCTGTGAAGTGCTTTGTCAACAAAGATGCCCATTTATATTGCTTTGTCAACAAAGATGTTTATATATTATATTTGATGTCCCTGATTGGGTTTTGAATAAGCTGTCAAGTCTGTTAATAGTTTATTTGTGTGTTTAGTGTTGTGTGAGAGCATGTTTAGTTCAAGCGGTGCCGTGTAGGGTCGTTTGCTGTGGATGACCCTGGTTTGAATTTCCAGATTGGATGTTCTTGGGCTGGCGTTGTTTTGAGAGTTGTCAGTGTTCTCCACATAGGTGGTTGGCGGGTGCTCTGGTTTGGTCAGCTCTTTCTTTTCTTATTTTTGTATGAAATATCTGTTGTCCTCCTCTCTCCTACTTGCCTTCTTTTATTTGTGTGTAACTATCGAATAAAACTTTTCTTCAGTATCTATTGGACTCTTTGTGTTGCAAGTACTGTACACTTCTAACAATTAGATAAGATAAGATGACACTTTATTTTCCCCGTGGAAAATCTTATCTTTTTCTTATCTTTCTTTCTCCCCTCTTTCCCCCACCTCTCTCTCTCTCCTCCGTTGTCGGTGTTGGCGGTTGCTCTGGTGTGTTTTGCTCCTTCTATCCTATCAAACATCTGTAGTCCTTATCTCCCCTCTTTCTACTCAATTCTGTGTTTGTTACTGTCTTGTAACCCCTTTAATCTTCGTCACTTTTATGACCTTATTGTGTTGCAAGTGCCGTAAATCTCTTACTAAAACTATACACTCCTCCCTCTCCCCCCCTCTCACACCACCTCCCTTTCTCTCCTCCCTCACCGCATCCCCCCCTCCTTCTCCCCAATCCCAACCTTTCCTTCCTCCCTCTCCCCACTCCCCATCTCCAGCAAAATTCCCCCTCAGTGTTATTGATGTTGTCCATGGACGTACAAGATGGAGAAGTCTTTATTGTACTTAGTTGTGAAAGTAAGAGGAAAGAAAAAGAGAAGATTGCCATGTTTGAACAACATAATGAGGTACAAATTGAACGAAGGACCGTTCTCATTTCTTCTCCTTCCTTCCTTCCTCTGCTCCCTGGCTCAGTAAAAGGGTTTGCTATTTTAAGCCTCCTTGTGCATGCATGAACCCGGAACTTATGTGTGGCCTCTCTCTCTCTCTCTCTCTCTCTCTCTCTCTCTCTCTCTCTCTCTCTCTCTCTCTCTCTCTCTCTGTCTGTCTGTCTG
>NW_004797368.1:1366335-1376306 GCF_000002075.1 Aplysia californica
CACCCCCTTAGGGGTTTTCATGATAGTGAAAGTCATCATATAATCTTTATTGATATCTCACCAGTCACGCTGGCTCTTATGGCCAACTCCACCCATTTTTGTGATCTGATTAAAACCCTCTTGTCCTCCTATATTTGCTACGGGGTTCCTTCCGGAAAAAGATGCACGCTGTAAAACTTAACTCTTCAAGTGTCGATGGCATGACTTTGAAATTGGCCTCGAGTTTCGCTTTGAGATGTGCATCCGAATTAATGAGCCATAATTTGAGTTGCTATTTCGGTTCATGTATCCCATTTTTAATACTGCCAAGAGATAACTTCTTCACTAATAGGCTGTATTTCCTGGCCATTATCTTCTACTTTAAGAAGATGTATAAGGTTATATGTCATAGTATAGTTTATCATGGCCTTCACTTTGCTTGTTCTCAAGCGTTTTCCAACTTAATATGATAAAAATCACATAATTTCCCCAGACACCACAAGCTTTTTATGAACAACATATAAGGGGGGCGTTCAAGGGGATGGTCATGAGTCTTGTGCTCATATTTTGAAAAAAAATCAATTCGTGGAATTTAAAAAATGCGTGCAAGATATTTCAAATGAAAAACAATTCTTTGAACTTGTTTTTTTTTTAAAATAAAAAAAAAAAGAAAGTAAAGTAGCTTTTCTTGTCAAAAGACTGGTATTATATATATATATGTGTGTCAAGTAAATTACAACTGCTCAACATTGCGCACTGTTGTGAGTGGGTGGTTAGGGGATGCTCTGGTGTGGTTTGCTTCTTGCTCGTCTTTATCTCTCCTTCATTTTTGTGTTTGTTACTCTCTTGTGACACCTTTAATCTTTGATTTATATGACTAAATTGTTCTGTAAATGCTATAAAACTCTGACTAGAGCCAGAAGTAAGGATAATAATAATAATGTCGATCATTTTTATAATGCTAACTCCTGGTTTCAAACAGCTGTAGGCGGTTTATGTACATCTAATTACAAAGGACAATAAATGAAAAATTCATGTATATACACAGACAGAAGAAATGATTAACACACACACATAGACAGATGCACACTATTCATTCTCTCGCATACATCAATTGCACACACACACACTCTCTATCCCTGTTCTATCCACACATGCATGCGTAGTATAAAAACTAAGCACCAGGTTCGAATCTGGGTAGCAATGGAAAAACTTTCTCCTCTAAAGTGGTCTCCTTTCACCTCCTTTCCTGCTCTAGCAGTCATGTTCTGTCGTCGACTTTCGTCTTCACTTTCTGCCCCCACCCCGTCACCTCCTTTGACTCCTTTTCTGGGCTACTGACTCTTTCTGCAGCCTCTCTACTGCTACTCCAGGGCTCTTTATTACTGCTGTCTTTCAGCCACACCCCTGATCTTCTGGTAGGAAAGATCTACACCCAGCCTTCATGTACAAGGGCGAAAAATCTTGGAGGTCCGGTGTGGAAGTTGCGCAAGTTAAAGATCCCTAGGTGGTCTAAAATTGATAAGAGTAGGCTGAAAATGTTAAATGTGTCCTGTGCGCTCATATGACCGTATGCAGTTGCGAGCGCCGTAAAACACTTACCAAACAACAACAAATTAAGCACTAGCACTACGGTGTATATTATATTAACATATGGGTACATTTGTCCTCCCCTCCCTATCTCTGCTTGCTAGCTTCTGCTTCCGCTTTTCTCCTCCTCACCACCCTCCTCCCACTCCTCCTCACCACCCTCCTCCCACTCCTCCTCCCACTCCTCCTCACCACCCTCCTCCCACTCCTCCTCACCACCCTCCTCCCACTCCTCCTCTGACTCCTCCTTCTCCCATAATCCTCTTACCCAGGCTTAGGGTCTGGGCGTGTGTGGAGTGGCGGCGAGCCATGTCATGCAATGGGAGTTTGTGCAAGCAGCTTAGACATCGGAGCTGCCCACACGTTGGGAGACTGGGGACCCTACGAGACGATGATTTTGTTTATGTGCACGGCCCTTTTTTCTTTGTGGTAGTGAAGTTGTTCATCATGCCATTTTATGATTTTCTTTCTTGTTCTTGTAATGAAAGTTGCTAGTTGGTTACATATCTGGAGAAGGGTGGGGATGGGGGGAGAAGAGAAAGGGTGGTGGTGAAAACAAGGGGTGTCGTTCCTCCTCTCCCCCCCCCCCCCCTCCCCCTCGCCCTCATCCTCCACCCTCCACCGTACTTAGGTTACTGTACAGACACCAGCCTCCTGTAGTAAGGACGAGTGAGTCAGTTCTCTGCGAGTGTTTTGTGGTTACACTTAGGGGGGTTTTGTGTACTGAGGAGTGAGGAGTGGCTACAGGAGAGATAGGTTCATTCAAATATAACCTCTCTGGATTCAGTTTGTGTGGCTCATGGTTTTCAAGAGTGTTTAATTGTATTATTTCTTTTTTTTTTAAAAAGAATCTTTTTTTTAAAAGTCTGCCTCAGTTAAACCTGAGTGAAAATCTTCATTTGGACTTAATTGGACTTTGCTGAGAACTCCCAAGTGGAGGTGGTTTTCAGAAGGTTCCTTTTTTCTTGAAAGTTTATAAACTGATTACTGGGGTGTGAACTTGGTTTGTTGTTGACCGTTGCGGTTGTGTCGGTAAAGGCAGAAGAAAAGGGTTGTATTTTGTGTGTGAACACTTTCGTGAAATTTTCCACGCGTGTGGTTGTGAGTGCGCCAGTAGCATGGAGGAACGTGCAGAATTGTTGATATCGGCAGACTCGCGTCGTCGAGCAGCCACGTCGCTGGAGAATGCTGCTGATGGCGGCAGCAAAGATGATGGTGATGGCCGTGACCTTGACACTGATGAGGAGCTGGAGGAGCACGTGGGCCTGGTGGACTGGAACTGTATGTTCCTGGGGTTTGTGGTGGTGCCGCGCCTGGTGGTGGGGCTCGTGCGCCAGGTGCTCACCTCTCTGGGCAACCTGGCGCTGCAAACGCTGCGCCGGGATAGGAAGAAGTTCTACTGAGCGACGTTTTTGCCTCGCTGTTCATTTGTCTGAGAACAGTTCCCCCCCCCCCTCTTGACTGTTTGTGTTTTTCTTCAAAGTCATAATCTTCATATGTTTGTGAGTCCTGTAAAACTCTTACTAAAACAAAAATGATAAGACTATCAAAAATAGCTTTATGTCCTGTCTGCGGTTATTTTTTCGTTTGGCTTGTGGATATGCTGAAGAAGACAGCCGAATTTGAGTGAAGTTTGTCTCTGAGTGTGAAGGAAGACAAAGAGAAGAAATGGGAAAAATGTGGAAGTGTTCTTGTAGCTGAAGGAAGTGTTTTCTATCTCGGACTAAAGTTTTGGGAATTTCTATTTTTATAAATACTTCAGCTATTCCCACTTTAAAAGGTGAACCCAAGCTGTGCTACGAAACAATGTGGAAACAACCAACCTGAGTCCTGTGCGTTCATATGACCTTATGTAGTTCAGAACAACATTAAACTCTTTTCAAACAAGTTGTGGGAAGTGTGTCAGACTCTCTCTGCTCCTCCTCTCACTACAAATCTTTGTGTGGATACCAGGTGGTTTGTTGGAGCATTGTTTGCATCTCTTTGCATTCGTTTTGTGAACCCAAGTTTTCAAGTTGTGCTCAGTGCTGGGACTATCATGCACTGCTGTCTCGATATTCAGAGAAGAATATATATCAAGGTGCGTTTCAATCTCAGTGCAGAGAACTGTTTTGGTGACCGTGACGCTTTGTTGGAAGTAATGGTTATATGGTCGCTTTTTAGCACTAAGGGGGCTATCCCGAAAAATGCTGTTTTGGGAAAATCGAAGGTAAATTTTTTTGTTCCTTATTCAGTTCCTTTATGAGACAATGAGAGTTCTCTATAACCAAACAGAAATACACACCAATGAAACCAAACTGCTCCTATAGGTGTAGGTCAAGATTTCTGGAAACCCCCAAATCTGGGTTAGCCCACTTGTCCTTAAAAGCAGCCATATATGAAGGACATGGAAATGTTATGCTATACACATTTGTAATTTTATTTTATTTTAAAGAAGTTGCTGGGTGGTTGGCGGGTACTCTGGTGTGGTCTGCTCTTTCTTCCCTATCACACATCTAGCATCCTCTTCTTTCCTTCTTTTTTGGGTATGTTGCTCCCTTGTAGCACCTCCAATTTCAGCACTTATATGACCTGTGTTGCAAGTGTTGTAAAACTTTCCTCACTAAAACTAAATTCAAATGGTATGTTTTCAGTCGCGGTCCAGGGAACTGTTTTTGTGACTTTGTCGCTTTACTAACCTAATAATGTTGATGGGGAGAGGGTCAAACGATACCATGTGGTTGGTAGGAGGATGCCTCTGGCAGGTCCTACTTCTTTACGTTCTCTCGGTTGTTTGTCTCCTCCGTGCACTCTTCTCTCTGCTCAAACTCTCACTTATGCCATTTCACCATTTTCCTATCAATCTGCTCGGATACTGTGTATCCTATCCAGCCCGAGGTGGCTGATAGGCACAGGCCTGCTCGAGGCAGCCCACGACCCTAAATGTTGTATAGCATTGTGTATGGTGGCATGGTAAAATGTTTGATGGAGGGTTGGAGGGCGCCACTGGTAGGTTCTACTTCTGTACTTTCCAGCTGTTGTTTCTGTCTATATAGATCTGTCTTGCTTTTTCCCCGCACTAAATGACCATTATTGCATCGCTGTGCATCTTTTTACTCAAACAAACAAATAATCATTTTGAAAGTAATTTATGACAGCTACATAACATGCACATTATTATGTATACCTACATAAAGTCTTATCTTTCCCCTTTTTCCCTGTCACTATTATCTATCTTAACATATTAATAATGATAATAATGATCTTTTCTATAGTGCCTACTCTCAGGTGGCTCAAGGCACTTCACAATTAAATAAGAATCAAATTGTTTCATGCATACTGGCCCATTCATCATATAATTCTTTCAAATACATAATATACACTCGTAACCTGAGGAAGAACGCATCCACTAAAAGTCCACCTTGGCCACTGATTACTCTTTCTGTTGGAAGAAGAATAAAGCTAGTATCTTTTTATCTTATGTAGTCTTCTCTTTTCCTGTGTGGTGTCGATGGCCTAATGGTTAGGCTACCGGACTCGTAATCGTGAGATTGCGGGTCGGGGGTTCGAGCCTCAGCTCGATCCGACCTTGTGTCCTTGGGAAAGGCACTTTACACGAACTTCCCACTTGGCTCGGTCCTATCGGAGACGGACGTTAAACTAGAAGGTCCCGCCCCTTAAATAACCTAATAGTGTTGATAGGGGCGTTAAACCCATACCATTTCATTTAATTTAATTTCGTTTCTTTTCCTGTCTCTCCCCTCAGCCGCCCCTAGAGAGCCTGGCTACAGTGGAGGAGACCGTCGTGAGAGACAAGGCCGTGGACTCCCTCCGGATCATCGCTGACCAGCACAGCCAGGCCGACCTGGAGAACTTCTTTGTGCCAATGGTCAAGCGGCTGGCTGGAGGTGAGCTGCTCACACCCTCTCGTGTCGCTGGCCAGCTGTTTATGATGACTACGTGGTGTTAAGACACTGCCATATGCCATTTTGAAAAGTGACAAATGATGGACTTGTATACTGAGTAGTTCAAATCTGCGGTAAACTAACAAAATGCCTATTTTGCTTCACAACAGTTTTGAGATAAAGATGTTTTTTTGGAAGCGTAACCATTTGAAATTTAATAATCTTTCTTCGGAAATTCGAATTCTGATTTATTCAAAAATAGACTCAGTTTCATGTTGATTATTTCACACAAGTATGGTAACTGATCAGGCTTTTGATTTATCGGAAAAAAATATGGCGCCGAAAATGAAAAAAAAAAGGTGTTTTGTCAGCTTAGGGCAGAAACATACTAAGGCTCAGAAAACAAAGTTTTTCATGACGTGAGAAAGAAGTGTTCCATTTCATATACAATTGTACCTATTTTATGTCTTTTTCTTGCTTTTTTCAACATTTAGATTTTGAATTTCTTCAAAATACTGCTCGAGAACAATCAGTCGATACCACAGATTAAGAAATAGCAATAAAAAAAGGTTATTGAATTATGGATTGAGTACATTTGAACGTCTGGCTGATGATATATATAGTCAAACCTGCTAAAAAAAACAACTGTCCAAGACGATCAATGCACAAACTTTCAACCCCCCCCCCCCCTTCCTCCCTGCATTTTTTTCTCAGATAATAATTTTGTTCCCTACATTATTATTGGGTTTTCTTAATTATGATTTTATTTAATTATTTTACTGTTTCTAAAAAATCCATTTATTCTGTTTTGTTGCTTTCCATGGATAGTACCGGATGGTTTGGCATATTTCTCTGACGAAAATAACTTATTTCCAATGTGTGTCTTTTTGCTGTAACAAAAGCATCTAGGCATGTCAAGGAACAAGAGCAATAATTTTTATTCTGGCTCTCATTCTTTCACTGTTGATTGTTGTTTGTGTCCCTTGCAGGTGATTGGTTCACGTCGCGCACCTCGGCATGTGGGTTGTTCTCGGTTTGCTACAAGAGGGCTTCCACAAATGTCAAGGCAGAGCTCCGACAGTAAGTTGATCGGTTTTCAGAAGTAGAACCGTTTTAAAAACAGTTTGTTTTTGTTTGAGATTGAGAAAAAAAAATGCTACTAAATAGAGGAGGCATGCACCAGACTTCCAAATAGCGGGGGAGGTAATGGTTTTGTTATTGGCGGGCGACCTGGTGTTGTTTGCTCATTTTTCCGTATCAAACATCTATGGTCCTTATGTCTCCTTTTCTTTGTGTTTATGTCTTCTTTTCTTTGTATTTCTCTCCAGCAATGCTTCTAATGTTCAGCACTTAAATGTCATATCTGTGTTGCAAGTGCTTTAAATCTCACTTAAATCCCCCCCCCCCAATTGATTTGGGGGGGGGGGGGAGTGGTGTGACTGTGCATCTCTTGGGCTCTTCAGGCTAAGGAGACACGGATAGTCTCTTGGTTATGATATGCAGAACAGGTATTTTATTGGCGGAACAGTGAGTGTCTTTGTCTCTCAAGAGGACGATGATTGGTCTTGTCTTACAGGAGCACAAAACATTCCGGGAAGGAAAGAAGTATCTAAAGTGTGTCCTGGTCTAGTCAGTAGTGTCACAACTATGTGTGCCTGGCAAATGTTCAAAAACAATTGTGTGGCATTGTGGTGCACTCGGGCGCGCGCTTGTCAAAATAATGAAATTGAAGAAAGTGAAACTTTCCTGCCTTATTGGCAAATGTTAGAAAATGTTTTTGAGTCCATTTGATTAATAACACATTTCAGTTTCGGTGTGGATTTTAAACTCTGATCAAAGGCACAGAAAATGAAAAATTGCAGTTTCTAAAACTCCTTTGGAAGTTACCAAATTTTGATATGGCCGTCTTTTTTGCTTATTTGACCTCTGACACGAGGCGACCCCACTCCTGCCCCTCTCTTAATTTATGCTTTGTTTTTCTCTCAGAATTTACCGTAACCTGTGCGCGGACGACACACCCATGGTGCGGCGGGCAGTGGCGGGCAAGCTGGGGGAGTTTGCCAAGGTGGTGGAGCCCGAGTTCCTCAAGTCGGACCTCATACAGCTGTTTCACCAGTTGGCCCAGGATGAGCAGGTAAAGGGGGTGGGGGGTGGCGCTGCTGGAGCTCTGTACAGACGGACGCACGCTCGGGGGACTAGCACAGACACACCCTTTCTGATGCTTTGTTTTATAAGCGTTCGCATGTTGTTGTGTTTTCATTAAAAAAAATTGGGGTTTCTTTTTTCAATGTTGTGTGTTATTTTACAATTTGGTATGTGTTTGTTATTGGGTTTTTTTTTGGTGTGTTTAAAAAGAAATTATATGATTTTTGGGGAGGGGGGAGTGTGTGTGCATGGGTTTTTAAATTTTTTTTTTTTCAATCTTTTTTTTTGGTTTAAAATAAATTTCTGTGTTTTAAAAAAAAATTAACAGATCCCTTTGTATTGCTATGGTTTTCTGGTCTCTTGAGCTTTCAGTGTGGCTTTGATGATGAACGGCTTTGTAAAGTTTTCTTTATGCGTGTCTTGCAGGACTCTGTGCGTCTGCTAGCGGTGGAGGCCAGTGTGAGCATCGCGTCACTCCTCCCCTCGGAGGACACAGAGCAGCTGGTGATGCCCACGCTACGACAGGCGGCGGAGGACAAGTCGTGGAGGGTTCGCTACATGGTGGCCGACAAGTTCACTGAGGTGAGGCTGGTTCAATGGGTCGCCTGCTTGTTTAGTTTACACTTGTGACAAACGAAACAAAACAACCAATCCCTAGTCAATCCTTGTTGTATTTAATCAGACTGTATTTTATTGCTCAGATCATTCATCTATGTTCATTCTGTGTTTATTTTACATGAATAGATGAAATAGAAGTGGAGTTTTAGAGAAATTTGCGTTGTTGAAGACTTGGATGACAAAGTTGGTGAGGTGCAAAGGAGAAATAGCCTTCCATAATATACTGAGAGATAGGGAAACCCAAAACGAGTTCATGACCTATTTTGTTTCTCTCTTGTATCACTTCTAATCTTTGTCACTTGTATCACCTCTAATCTTTGTCACGTGTATCACCTTATTGTGTTGCAAATGTCGTAAAACAGTAAAACTAAACTATCTTTAACAGTAAAACTAAACTATCTTTCCTTCTTCTTTCTTTGTAACAGCTCTAATCGGCTTACATGACCTAATTGTGTTGCAAGTACTGTAATACTTACTAAAACTAAAACTAAAACTGTCCTGCCTGTATTTTGTTTTGCCTCACAGCTCCAGACAGCCGTCGGCCCAGAGATCACCAAGCACGACCTGGTGCCCGCCTTCCAGAACCTTCTCAAGGACTGCGAGGCCGAGGTGCGAGCTGCTTCTGCTCACAAGGTCAAAGGTAAGTGAGCGGGTGTGTGTGTGTGTGTGGGTGTCATGACGTGTGTCAGTGGTGTGCTCGTACTTTGATACATTATCTGCGTCATTTTATACAAATGCCCAAGTCACTTTTTTTAAGTTTTGAGAAAAAGGAATGGCCAATCAAAACCACGACTTCAGTAACTTATTAAAAAAAAATTAAAAGCTGGGAGGGAAATAACTAAACAAACTGAAATTGCTCTGTGAAATGCTTTTCTCTTTACTTCAAAATATCCAACACCCTGCTTTTATTTATTCAAAATGTCCATTGTCTGAAATGTCCCCTTCAGATTTTTGTCTGGCCCTGTCCCCTGAAGTGCAGAGTGGGTGGTTGGCGGGTGCTCTAATGTGGTTTGCTTGTTCTTTCCTTCTGTCCTATCAATCATATATCGTCACTCCTCCTTTTTTGTGTTTGTTACTCTCTTGTAACATTTCTAATGTTCGGCATTTGTATGATCTAATTGTGTTGGAGGTACCATGAAACTCTTTAACTAAAATATTTGTAGAAAATCAGGAAGAGTGTTTGCTTGTTGTTAATGTAGGTTTAATTTTTTGTTTTTACTTGTCTTCATGTGGGTGGTTGGCAGGTGGTCTGGTGTGGGTTTTTTTTCTTCTTTCCTATTAAACATCTATCGTCCTTACCCCTGCTCCTTAGTTTTTTTGTGTTTGTTACTCTCTTGAAACGCCTCTAGACTTCGGCTCTTATATGACCTTATTGTGTTGCAAGTGCCGTAAAACATTTACTAAAGCTGAAAAAAATGATCTTCTCTTCCTCGTGTGACAGATTTCTGCCTGGCCTTGTCCCCGGAGGTGCGGGAACAGATCATCATGACCAGCATCCTGCCCTGCGTGAAGGAGCTGGTGACAGACGCCAACCAGCACGTCAAGTCAGCGCTGGCCTCGGTTATCATGGGCCTCTCCCCCATCCTGGGCAAGGACAACACAATCGAACACCTGCTCCCACAGTTCCTCATACAGCTCAAAGGTAGGAGTCGCTCACCTCTCCTCCTCCTCTCTTCCCCCCCACGCACGGTTCCTCATGCAGCTGAAAGGTACCACTTGTCACATATCTCTAACCCTCTGTCTTCCGTTCCCCCT
>NW_004797368.1:1376546-1378720 GCF_000002075.1 Aplysia californica
GACTTCAGTAACTTATTAAAAAAAGATTAGAAACTGGGAGGGAAATAACTAAACAAACTGAAATTGCTCTGTGAAATGCTTTTCTCTTTACTTCAAAATATCCAACACCCTGCTTTTATTTATTCAAAATGTCCATTGTCTGAAATGTCCCCTTCAGATTTTTGTCTGGCCCTGTCCCCTGAAGTGCAGAGTGGGTGGTTGGCGGGTGCTCTAATGTGGTTTGCTTGTTCTTTCCTTCTGTCCTATCAATCATATATCGTCACTCCTCCTTTTTTGTGTTTGTTACTCTCTTGTAACATTTCTAATGTTCGTCATTTGTATGATCTAATTGTGTTGGAGGTACCATGAAACTCTTTAACTAAAATATTTGTGGAAAATCAGGAAGAGTGTTTGCTTGTTGTTAATGTAGGTTTAATTTTTTGTTTTTACTTGTCTTCATGTGGGTGGTTGGCAGGTGGTCTGGTGTGGGTTTTTTTTCTTCTTTCCTATTAAACATCTATCGTCCTTACCCCTGCTCCTTAGTTTTTTTGTGTTTGTTACTCTCTTGAAACGCCTCTAGACTTCGGCTCTTATATGACCTTATTGTGTTGCAAGTGCCGTAAAACACTTACTAAAGCTGAAAAAAATGATCTTCTCTTCCTCGTGTGACAGATTTCTGCCTGGCCTTGTCCCCGGAGGTGCGGGAACAGATCATCATGACCAGCATACTGCCCTGCGTGAAGGAGCTGGTGACAGACGCCAACCAGCACGTCAAGTCAGCGCTGGCCTCGGTTATCATGGGCCTCTCCCCCATCCTGGGCAAGGACAACACAATCGAACACCTGCTCCCACAGTTCCTCATACAGCTCAAAGGTAGGAGTCACACACCTCTCCTCCTCCTCTCTTCCCCCCCACGCACGGTTCCTCATGCAGCTGAAAGGTACCACTTGTCACATATCTCTAACTCCCTGTCTTTCTTTCCCCCTCCACCTACTGTCCACAGTTCCTCATGCAGCTGAAAGGTACCACTTGTCACATCTCTCTAACTCCCTGTCTTCCTTCCCCACTCCACGTACTGTCCACAGTTCCTCATGCAGCTGAAAGGTACCACTTGTCACATATCTCTAACCCCCTGTCTTCCTTTCCCCCTCTACCTACTGTCCACAGTTCCTCATGCTCATGCAGCTGAAAGGTACCTCTTGTCACATATCTCTAACCCCCTGTCTTCCTTTCCCTCTCCACCTACTGTCCACAGTTCCTCATGCAGCTGAAAGGTACCTCTTGTCACATATCTCTAACCCCCTGTCTTCCTTTCCCCCTCTACCTACTGTCCACAGTTCCTCATGCTCATGCAGCTCAAAGGTACCTCTTGTCACATATCTCTAACCCCCTGTCTTCCTTTCCCCCTCCACCTACTGTCCACAGTTCCTCATGCAGCTGAAAGGTACCTCTTGTCACATCTCTCTAACCCCCCTGTCTTCCTTTCCCCCTCCACCTACTGTCCACAGTTCCTCATGCAGCTGAAAGGTACCACTTGTCACATATCTCTAACCCCCTGTCTTCCTTTCCCCCTCTACCTACTGTCCACAGTTCCTCATGCTCATGCTGCTGAAAGGTACATCTTGTCACATATCTCTAACCACCTGTCTTCCTTACCCCCTCCACCTACTGTTCACAGTACCTCATGCAGCTGAAAGATACCACTTGTCACATATCTCTAACCCCCTGTCTTCCTTTCCCCCTCCACCTACTGTCCACAGTTCCTCATGCAGCTGAAAGGTACCACTTGTCACATATCTCTAACCACCTGTCTTCCTTTCCCCCTCTACCTACTGTCCACAGTTCCTCATGCTCATGCAGCTCAAAGGTACCACTTGTCACATCTCTCTAACCCCCTGTCTTCCTTTCCCCCTCCACCTACTGTCCACAGTTCCTCATGCAGCTCAAAGGTACCACTTGTCACATATCTCTAACTCCCTGTCTTTCTTTCCCCCTCCAACCTACTTGTCTACAGTTTGTCATGCAGCTGAAAAGGTACCACTTTGTCACATTATTATCTCTAACTCCCTGTCGTCCCTTACCCCCCTCCATCTACTCCCCACAGTTCCTTCGTCCCACCTCAAAAGTACCACTTTGTTTCTTCTTTTTTGCACACCACACTCCCTACAGCCAAACAATAAATTAAAAGATGTTGA
>NW_004797368.1:1378820-1381239 GCF_000002075.1 Aplysia californica
CCTGTCTTCCTTTCCCCCTCTACCTACTGTCCACAGTTCCTCATGCTCATGCTGCCATGCAGCTCAAAGGTACCACTTGTCACATCTCTCTAACCCCCTGTCTTCCGTTCCCCCTCCACCTACTGTCCACAGTTCCTCATGCAGCTCAAAGGTACCACTTGTCACATATCTCTAACCCCCTGTCTTCCTTTCCCCCTCCACCTACTGTCTACAGTTTGTCATGCAGCTGAAAGGTACCACTTGTCACTCTCTAACTCCCTGTCTTCCTTACCCCCTCCACCTACTGTCCACAGTTCCTCGTGCAGCTCAAAGGTACCACTTGTCACATCTCTCTAGCACACCACACCCCAGCAGCGAAACAATAATTAACGATGTTGATGGTGACAATGATAACGATGATTGTTTGTGTTCTGTTTCAGACGAGTGCCCCGAGGTGCGCCTGAACATCATCTCCAACCTGGACTGCGTGAACGAGGTGATTGGCATCAAGCAACTGTCGCAGTCGCTGCTGCCGGCCATCGTGGAGCTGGCAGAGGACACCAAGTGGAGGGTCCGCCTGGCCATCATTGAGTACATGCCGCTGCTGGCCGGACAGCTGGTCAGTGTGTCCGTCTGTTTTGTTGCGTTGTCTGTTCTCATCGGTCCATGTGTCACATTGTGTCCTCGCCACCACCGAGTACATACCGCTGCTGGCCAGACAGTTGGTCAGTCGGTCTGTCCAGCTGTCTGTTTTGTCGTGTATCTGCTCCGTTGGTCCATTTATTTTGTCATGTTTTCTCCATCTGTTCATTTGTTTTGTCGACTTTTGTCTGCTCCATATGTTCATTTGTTTTGTCACCTGTGTGCTCTGTTGACTGAATGGAAACATCATATCTCTGCTGGCTGGACTGTTGGTCAGTGCATCAGTCTGTTGGTTTTGTCACCTGCTTGCTCCGTCACTTGATTCGAACATTTTTGTTATGTAGCAGGTGCACTGGTATGGTTTGCTCCTTTTTTTGTTGTTGAACCTATTTTGTCCTCATCTTTCTTTTGTGTGTGTTTGTTTCTCTCTTGTAACACCTCTAATCTCTGGCACCCCCCCGGGGCGGTGCTTCTGACTGAAGTGTCTTAAGGCCGTTTCAAAAGGGGGAACATTTCTCGTTCTAATGGACAGTAGAATTGTAAATGGGCTGATCCAACAATGTCATGCTTATTACTGTGCCTGATCCACAATAGGGAATTGCTGCTTTTTCATTCCTATTCCTTACTATCGTCGTTTTCCTCTTGTGACCCGCTATTTCCAGGGTGCCCTGATAGTCGAAGCCAACTTTGTGCTGTTGAATTTAGAGAGGGGAGCAGAGTAAGTCGGATTCCCTGTAAGGTCTTCTCTGTTGACATCCACCCCTTGGCGCTCCTATGACCTTATGCAGTTGCAGGCGCCGTAAAACCTCTACTAAAATTAGAACTAACTAATCACTGGCACTCATAATATGACCAAATTGTGTTGTAAGTGCCGTAAAGCTCTCATTAAATTAAACTGTTTAGCCTTTTCCCTGCTCTGTTTAACCTTTAACGAGTCGATGTGTTTCTCTTTATTCAAACTGAAACACAAAGTGTCCTAACCTATTTTTCCCCATTTTGTGTGTTTGTTCCTCAGGGGGTAGAGTTCTTTGATGAGAAGCTGAACTCCTTGTGTATGACTTGGCTGGTGGACCACGGTGAGTGCCTGCGGGGTGATGTAGCCTCCCTTTTCTCCAAACTCAGTGTTTGACCATGTCTGTGTTTGTCTTGTGTGCCCCGAACTCATTGACCTTGTCTACCTTTGTCTTGAGTGATGTCCCCTCTTTGAGATGGTGTAGCCTCCCTTTTCTAGAAACTTACTTATTGTTTTGCTCCTACTTTCTTGTGAAACACATATCATCCTTATCTCTCCTCCTTTTTTTGCGTTTGCTACTCTCTAGTAACACCTCTAATGTTCAGCTCTTATATGACGTAATTGTGTTACAAGTGCTGTAAAACTCTTTTATTACAACAAATAAAACTGTTGCAAAAGTCCGGAAGAGTTTCGTTTGACATCTGGCACAGAGGTTAGGGCAAAAACAAAAGAGGAAGTAAAATATCGGCATGTTTCTTATTGTTTCGTATTGTTACTTGGACGACTGGGTTTTATATTTTGTTTATTTCCCTCCCCCTCCCAGTGTATGCGATCCGTGAGGCGGCCACACTGAACCTGAAGAAGCTGGTGGAGAAGTTTGGCAAGGAGTGGGCCCAGCAGACAGTGATACCCAAGGTGCTAGCCATGTCGCGGGATACCAACTACCTGCACCGCATGACCTGCCTCTTCTGTATCAATGTGAGTATCCCTTTTTGTGTGTACAAGGATACTGTATCCCTTTGTATCAATATATGGATATGCTCCCACTGGGGGAGGGGGGGGGGA
>NW_004797368.1:1382560-1396812 GCF_000002075.1 Aplysia californica
AAGGCCTCTAATCTTTGTCACTTATATGGCCTTATTATGTTGCGAGTGCCGTAAAAGTTTTATTAAACAAAAAGAGTCGTGTGATTGTAATGGTTTGTGGTCATCTCTCTCTGTCTCCAGCTCCATCCAGAGCTCTGTGCGGCCCTTGTTGGTGAAACTGCAGTCCGACAGCGACATGGATGTCCAGTTCTACGCCTCGGAAGCTCTCGCTGGTCAGTGGGTCAGAGGGTAGCGGCTGTTCGGGTCTCTGACCCCAAAGACGGGAGACGGGCTTTACCACCACCACCACCACCACCAACAACATCGACCACACCTCACTGCTACCAACAACAACAGAATACTTCACCACCACCAACAACCATACCCCTCTACCACCCACAACAACCACACCTCACCACTACCACCAACAACCATACCCCTCTACCACCCACAATAACCACCTCACCACCACCAACAACCATACCCCTCTACCACCCACAACAACCACACCTCACCACCACCAACAACCATACCCCTCTACCACCCACAACATCCACACCTCACCACCACCAACACTTAAACAACCTCACTACCGACAACAACTACTATGACACCATTTTACATTGCTACACTTGGACACACATTCACACAAACATTTCAAAACTGACCTGACAGGCTCCCAACACTATGCTACCGTAGAATTGCAAAGTTCATTCCGACTTTTGGTCGTTTTGAGTAACAAAGTACAAAGACGATGAAGTCAAAAACCAAATGTTCTTTCTGCTCTATGAAAGTCGCAAGATTATTAGGAGTCGTTATCAGAATATTCAAAGAATTGCATTGAAAAGCTTGACATGTTGTGAAACTGAACTTTTTTAACATCAAATTCGTGGGTGGTTGGCGGGTGCTCTGGTGTGGTTTGCTTATTTCCTATCAGACGTCTATCGTCCTTATCTCCCCTCCTTCTTTTTTATGTTTGTTACTCTCTTGAAACACCTTTAATCTTCTGGCGCTCATTTAACCTTATGCAGTTGCGAGCGCTGTAAAACCTCTACTAAAACTTTTTTAAAAACTAAGACAATTAGGGCCCTGTTCGTCTGTATGACCTCGCAAAGAAAGGACAGTTACCCTCAACAAATTTGTTTTGTCTGTCTGTCTGTCTGTCTGTGAATGCTGACTGCCTTTTTCCCTCCCCTTGTGGTCTTCATTTCTGCTTTGTTATGAAGTAATTTGCTTTGGGTCGTGCATGTTTGAGAGACTTTTTATTGAATCATCCCTCTTCCACCCCTAGTAGGATTTCAGAGGTTTCGCTTCTTGAAAAGGTACCCTTGCAGTTTTGAAAGGGGCATTTAACCTTTAAAATGGCAAATGTATAATGACCAATCATACATTCTGAGCAGTCGAGTACCTTCCTCTTTCCCCATCTCCTCTTCCTCCATATCCTCTTCCTCCATATCCTCTTCCTCCATATCCTCTTCCTCCACACCTCCTCCACATACAGTAGACACTCTAGCAGTGTGTGATGTCAGTTTGAGCGTTGTGGGATAGATAGATATCAATTCATATAAGCACAGTGGGGTATATATAAATTTATGTTCATGTGTTACCCTGATTTTCAGATCGCTGTGTGCTAACTGCCAACTCTCTGATGTAGAGCTAGGGGTAAAACCAACCAACCAACTTAACTCTTCTCATTTCTCTTCGCAACCACTCCACACCCCCCCCACACCCCTCACTCCTTTAATCTTTTAACTCGGCTAAGCTAAGGCTGTGGTGGACGTGACTTTTTCACTGTGTGTGTTTCTTGGTGTGTTTGTGTGCGTGTGTGCTTTAATGTTTGCTTGGAGTGTGGTGGGTGTGTGTAAGTGTAACCTTTGTCACGGGATTCCCAAAACTACTGAACTTTTCTAGAAATTTCCACACATTTGTTTTTCTTTAATCGCCAGAGAAATAACAAAATTTCCAGTTATTGTTTCATTTCATTTATATTTATATATATATTTTTCTTTTTCTTTTATCAGGTGAGGGAGATATGTGTTAGGAGAATTTGTAATGTACCAGTGGGCTTCAGTTGTCTAACTGTGAAAAGGATGGGCTGGGTTTGTACAGGAAAAGCTGACATCATCTTTTATCCAGAGGTCTGGCCCCTTAAATAAGCCAATAGTGTTGATAGGGGTGCTAAGCTCATACACTTACTGACTAATATTAGGGTAGTGAAATGTGGAAAGGAAGTACAGTAGTCGACGCCTAAACGCATGGTGCTCTAGAGGGCACATTAGATTGGGTTTATACGGAGTGTGCGTTTAAATGGACCTTTGCAAAGGGAGGAAGGGACGCAGTCATCTCATACTCATTGCGTTGATATTCTTATTTATCAAGCTTTTTGTTAATGCAGTTCTTTGAATATATATCTTGATGACGACTCAGAAATATCTTACGTTTTGGTAGACCAGATCGAACATTTGGTTTCTGACGTCATGGTCTAAGTAACTCAAAACAGTCAGAAATGTCAGACAGAACTTTGTAATTCTTAGGTAGCGAAATGTTAGCACACTGTTTCTTTTATCTATTTATAGTGCAGGCTGACTCCTTATTTTGGTTGAAGAACAACAGACTGACCTTGGTAATGGTTTAAGAACACAAAGAGGCTTCCATGCCAAAATGGTGATGGTGAAGATAAGGGGATGATATCTATATAGCTTACTTTCATAGGGAGATTGCTGTATGGATTTTCTGAAAAAAGTGCATGGGTCCGCAGAATGGAGAGACCTTGTGTAATGGATGTTTAGAAGATGAAGAAGAAGAAGAATAAGGTAATTATAAACTGGCTTTTAAAACTTTTCCACATTTTGGGTTCAAGTTTTCTTTGAGTCCCTTTCTCAGCCTTTAGGGTCGAGGTGGGTGGTTGGTGGGCACTTTGGTGTGGTTTGTTCCTTCTTTCATATCAAACATCTGTCGTCTTTATCTTTCTTTCTTATCTTTGTATGTTATTCTATGTATCACCTCTAATCTTTGGCAGTTGAGTTATATGACCTATTTGTGTTGCAAGTGCCGTAAAACTGATACTAAAACGAAACTTAACAGCCTCTTAGTAATAGTAAGGACAGAAACGTTGAATAAAAGTCCCCCCCCCCCTCACACTCTCTCTCTCTCTCTCTCCCTCCCTCTCTCTCTCTCTCTCCCTCTCTCTCTCTCTCTCTCTCTCTCTCTCTCTCTCTCTCTCTCTCTCTCTCTCTCTCTCTCTCTCTCTGTCTCTCTTTCTCTCTCTGTCTCTCTCTCTCTGTCTCTCCCCCCCCCACCTCACTCAGAAAAGTTGAACATTTTGTGTGTCGTTTCTAGTCAAATTTCTGTGCTAATGACAATGATAAGGACAGCAATGATATCTAGTAATGGCAATAGTCCCCGATTCTCTGTGTTTTGTTTGTGTGTGTGTGTGCGTGTGAGTGTGCGCGTGTGCGTGTGCGCCTTAGTTGAAGGCCTTGTGCCTAACATTAGGTGGTAGTCGACGGTTGGTTTAGGTAGAACCTTCTGTTTATTCCTGTGTGTCTTCTCAGAGTGGGTGGCTGATGCGTGCTCTAGTGTGGTTTGCTCCTTGTCTTTCCTCCTCCTAATCTATGTTAATCTCTAGTGACTCCTCTAGGTTTAGGCACTTATATGACCTTTGGTGTTCCAAGTGCCGTAAAACTCTTACTGTGGGTGGTTGGCGGGTGCTCTGGTTTGGTTTGCTTCTTTCCTATCAAACATCTATCGTCCTTATCTCCCCTTCTCCTCTTTTATGTTTGTTACTGTCTTGTAACACCTCTAATCTTCTGGTGCTCATATGACCTTATGCTGTTGCGTGCGCCGTAAAACCTCTATTACTAAAACTAAAACTAAACTCTTACTAAAAAAAACTAGAACTAAGTCCCTCAGTGGACAGGAAAGTAGAGGCTAATCTAATTCTGTGCTGGTTTGTGTGAGTTTTTCTTTTTCTTCACAATGCTGAGAATGGTGACTCTCCGTTCTCCTTTCCACTCAAACTAGAAAAAAAATCCAACAAAGTCTATCAGTGGATGGTTGGCGGGTGCTCTGGTGTGGTTTGCTTCTTCTTTCGTATCAAAGGTCTATCGTCCTTATCTCCCCTTCTTCTTTTTTTATGTTTGTTACTCTCTTGTAACACCTCTAATCTTCTGGCGTGTGGGTGGTTGGCGGGTCCTCTGGTGTGGTTTGCTTCTTCTTTCCTATCAAACATCTGTCGTCCTTATCTCTCCTCCTTGTTTTTTATGTTTGTTACTCTCTTGTAACACCTCTATTCTTCTGGCGCTCATATAACCTTATGCAGTTGCGAGTGTCGTAAAACCTCTACTAAAACTAAACTAAAAGTCTATCAAAATAACTAAACCAAAGCTTCTCTTGGTGGTTGCTAACTGACGCAGGGCTCTGGCTGTGAGCTAACTGTGTTGAAACTCGACTTTTTGTCGTTTTCCTCCGACACGTCACGACTAGCTGTTCTATGGATAGAATTACACTTTTATTTGGTTCTGGAACTTAATGAGGGTGGAGGGTTCAAAGGAATAAATTTATAAGAACAAAATATGACAGGAGAAATTCCCATGACTCATCTCAGCAGAGAAATTATTACATTTTTGTTCAGTGTTTCTTTTTAAGAAATGATACCACATTGCTCTGAAGCAATAAAAAAAAAAAAAAGCAAAGAAATTGTCCCAGAAATTGCAAAATTTAAGCCATGGCTCAAAGGTTTGAGAAATACAAGAAACACGAAAATATTGGTATAGTGTTTTGTCTTGCAAAATAATTTTTACCTCATCAATTGATAGTGTTGTTTTGAAACTCGTGGCTCTGAAATCTCGAGATAGTTTTAAAAAATTTCAAGAACTGAGTATTCAGATTCGCTTACTGTGTGAGGGGCAACAAGATCTAAAATTGGAATTTTGACACAATATTTCTTGAGCTTATGCAACCGATACCGCGGATTAAAAAAAAACTCCACGAATTAAAAATATAAAACAATTCTGGCTTAGCACAGTTTAACAGCTAGCTGACCAAGTGGTCAGTATCATGTGCCTTGTTTTTACAGTCCAGTGTTTTATGTTATTTTCGAAGATGGTTTTCCATAGAGTCATTTTCTTGTTGTACTGCATGCAGCCCAATATAGTTTGACTAAGATTTACATCATATTATGTCGTTGTCCCTTCTCCTCTTCCTTTTTGTGCAGCCGTGCGTTGTCAAAAGTCTGTCTTTTATTGAGCTCATGTGGTTGGAGTGCTTTCGGTAGGAGGACCTACTTCTTTTCTTTTCTCTTCCTCTACTGTCTTGTCTGATTTTGTGTGTGTTGGCGGATGCTCTGCTGTGGTTTTCTCCTTATGTCCTATCAAATAGTTTTCTTCCTTTTCTTTCATTGTTTTATTTTAGCTATCGATTGGAGAGCATGACTGTGGGTGGTTGGCAGGTGCTCTGGTGTGGTTTGCTCCTTCTTTCCTATCAATTATCTTGGGTGGTTGGCGGGTGCTCTGTTGTGTTTTTCTCCTTTTTTCCTATCAAACATCTATCCTCCTCCTTTTTTATGTTTGTTACTCTCTTGTAACACCTCTATTCTTTAGCACTTATATGACCTTATTGTGTTGCAAGTGCCGTAAAACTCTTACTAAAACTAAAACTGAAGGGCGTGACTGGTAGGTCCTAATTTTAGTAATTTTTTTCTCTGTTGTTTCTGTCTATCCGTCTTGCTGTTTCCCTTCAATAAATGACAATTGTTGAGTCGATGTGCTTCTCATTACTCAAACAAACAAAATTCTTTTCTTTGTATGTTACTTCCCAGTAACACCTCTGAATCTTTGGCATTCATATGACCTATTTGTGTCGCAAGTGCTGTAAAACTCAAACTAAACTGTCTTTCCCCTGGCGCTAAATGACAGTTATGGTATTGATTTGTTTGTTGACTGTAAAGGACAGTTATCATGGCTTTGATTTGTTGTTTTTTTACTGAAACGTTTCGTTATTTGCTCTCCTCCCCCCTCCCCTCCACAGGGCTGAAGTAAAGTGTAGATGTACGTGTTGTGGCCGGCGCTGTGTGAAGAGACAAGACAGACGTGCTCTCATCTGTTCCCTCCTGCCACAGTGGTCGTGGGTGGACGGGCGCTGTGTGGCTCCACCTGTCTACGGGCGTGTCCTCTGGGTTCCTCAGTCGCAGCCTCTGGCTTAACCCGTGTGGCGAGATTGTGTGTGTGTGTGTGCGCGCGCGCGCGTGTGTGTGTTTGCTTGTGTGTATGTGTGTGTTTGTACATGTGAGTGTTAGCTAGCAAGGATGGTGACCGGCTGCGATGTGAAAATATTCTCTCTAACATTGTGAATTAATGTCTCCCGCCTTTCCTCTTCCCTTCCTTCTCTCTTCCTCCACTCCTCTTAGTCCTCCTCCTGCACCTCCACCTCTTCCTCCCCCTTCAGCCTTTCACACTGCAACAGACACTCCTGTTTGCACTATTTTAACTTATTCTTATGAGTGTCACAAATTCAGAAGGTGGAAGATTTTTTAATTTGGATAACAGAGAGGAGGAAAAGGGGACTTGTTGACCTCTGAGGTTGCCCATTATTGCATCTACTACTGTAGGTATCAATTTCCACTGTAGGTATCAATGTCCACCGTAGGTATCAAACTTCTTGCCTATACCCGAGACTGGCAGTGACGAGGCAGATGGTGGTAAGCCTCTCTCTACAGCCTGTCCTTCACAATTTGCTGGATGCAGACAACGGAGAATTGGGCAGTTTCTCAGGTCTTCACACTGACAAACACACGCTCACACACACACACACACACACACACTCATACTTGCGCTCACTCTCTCTCTGTCACTCACTACAGTAACACTGTCTGTCTGTCTAACATTCATATCCTAGCATGTGGAACTACCACCACCACCACCACCACCACCACCACCGCCACGCCACCATTGCTTCCTCTTCTTATTATCATTTCTTTCTTTCCTTTCTAATTCTTTTATTCTTTTGCGTGTTTTCCCTCACCCTCACAACCCTGTCCAGATATATAACTAAAGTAATAATTATTATATTTATATGCCAGTCTGTGAATGAGGTTGCAACATGTCTTTTTTTAATTGAAAGATAAAGAAATCTTTTCTGTGTTTCATTTTAGCTGGCATTGGTTGGACGCACACTCCCCCGCACCCCCAGTGCCCTGCAGTCATAACACCACTCATCGGTAGATTCTTTTTTTTTTGTTGTCACGCGACATTTTTGTGTAAGAATATATTGAAATGTGCAGAAGTGTGAATGTTTTATTTTTTAATGGATACAGTACTTTTCTCTTCTTTTTTTTTTTTTTTCTTAAACTCTTGTAGCTAGGTGTGACTAATCAAATTTCATCATGATGCGTCTGATGCTCTTTTCCAGATTTTGTTGTGTGTTTGGTTGTTTGGTTGTTGTTTAAAAAAAAATAATCTATATACCCGGTACATGGAAGTTTTGAACTGGTGGTGTATGTGTGACTATGTGGTGATGTTCCTAACACTAATCACAGATTGATCACAGTACAAGTTGACAAGAGCCTCTGAAATCAAGAAACAAATTTGTTTTCTTTTTGTATATTCCCGTGTGCACAGACATCATTGCTTTTTTCAACTCATTTGTTGTATTTGGCTAGGGTTATTAAAAAAATTTTGTTTATGTGCATAGTGGAACTAAACCTTTTGTTGGAGTGTGGGGGGGGGGGGGGGGGTGTGTTTATTGGAGTGTTTTTTTTATGTGTGCACTTTTTAAGACATGAAGAGCTGATGCTAGAGGAGTGAGGAGTCTTGACAGTTGGTTTTTTTTTTAATGCTTTACTGAGGACACAACTGAAGTGGGACTCAATGATGTACGTTTTTTCCTTTTTTTTTTTGTCTTTGGTTTGAAAGGAGAAAATAATAGATCGGTAATTTCTGCATTTAGAAATTTTTGTACATGTACAATGTGTGCGAAAGGAGGGGGGCACATATTTTTACAGATGTTTTATATATATAGGTCTTGTCATTTTAGTTTTTCTCAACTACTTTTCCTTTTACTACACAGGTGTTCTTCTTGCTGGGAGGTAACTCTGTATTTATTTCCCCTTGTCTGTCAACACTCTTCTTGAGGACACTGTTGATTCACACACACACACATACACACTTACGTGCACACACACACACACACACACACACACACACACACACACACACACACACACACACACACACACACACACACACACACACACACACTTGCACACACTGGCACGCATACACACACACACATTTTCTACCCCACACACACACACACACATACACACACACACACACACGCACATGCTCACACAAAACACTTACAGTCAGAAATTCTTTTGTTCACATGCTCACACACAAAGACCATGGTATAAATACATGTATAAGACAAATCGTACTGATGATGATGATGATGATAATAATAATGATGACGATGATGAAGATTTTGTTGTTGAGAACAACGCTAGTAATCTCTGTGGTGTAAATTCCGTGTAAGTGAAGGCCGTTTTGTACACTCATAATTTTGTGCTAGTTGATATTTGGAATAAACCGAATTCGTTTCAAGCTGAAGAGTTTCTGTGTCTGTGTGTGTAGCATGTTTGTGTGTGTATGTGGTGTTTGTGTCAGGTTTATTTATGTATGTGTGTGGTGTTTCTTTGTGTAATATTATGTGTTGGAAAAAACTAGAAATGTGTGTCCCTGTGGCGTCGATGGCCTAGTGGTTAGGCTCTTGGACTTGCAACCGTAAGGTTGTGGGTTCGAATCCCGACAGGGGCCCAACATTGTGTCCTTGAGAAAGGCACTTTACACAAATTGTCCTCACTTCACCCAGGTGGGAATGGGTACCCGGCTATAGACAGTGAAAGATCTTGTCAGTTTGTTAGTGTTTGAGCACTTAATCAGCTGCTTGCACTGTATGCTTCCCGGGAAGCTGAGAATGTTTCGGAGTGTTTTATGGTCTGCTGGGGTAATAATATAGTGTAAAGCGCATAGAGCCAGCTGTTGAGCGGGGATATGCGCTATACAAATGCTAATTATTATTATTATTATTATTATTATGTGTGTGTGTGTGTGCATGCTTGGACTGCATCCCCTTTTTGTACTAAAACTAAGCAGATGAATATAATGTAGGACCCAATTACGTGGCTAGGAGCCAAAATTTCCATAGCAGGGAGCCAATTACGTGTCATGTTGCCAACTTCGTGGCAAATTTCTATACGCGATAAAAGGCTGAATGACATGCACCGTGCAGCACAATTGCCAGTTTCATGTCACTTTGAATGAATTTCGAAAGCCCAGCCTGCCTATCTGTGGCTCAAACAATCAACACCTTCCTACAGACCTATGCCGTCGACCTGACACTACAGTGGATACCTGGCCACAGCAACATCCCAGGAAACGACAGAGCAGACACCCTTGCCAAGAAGGGAGCATCACAAACACAACCACACAACCCAGTATCACAACAGACAGCCAAGAACATCATCAAATGCAACACCGGGGAACAGTGGCTGAATGGATGGGCAATGGGCAAAACTGGAAGAACTGTATTTGCACACATGACAGCCCCCAACTCTAAAGATGCAATAAATTCCCTGAGTAGAAGAGAACAAGTCACAATATTTCGCCTGCGAACACAACACATACCACTAAATTCCTACCTTAATAGGATCCGCAAGGATACCCCACCCGACTGCCCGTTGTGCGACTGCCAGGATGAAACAGTACCACACCACCTCTTTAACTGCCCTGCACTTTGTGACCTGCGTAGCACCTACCTACCTGCCTCCCCAGACATCGGAAATACTCTATACAGCGACAAAGCACAGCTGATTAAAACCTGTCAATTCTTTGCCATATCGACAGACCGAAGGGCTAGAACCCAAATGGCCGCTGGATCGGAAAAGTAAAGTAAAGTAAAGTATGTCACTTTGAAGAAAACACTTCTTAACCTTTGCCAATATCATTCCCGAGATTGCCAAGGATAGCGATGCACGACCGCGCGCCATTATTGACAACTGAATTTGAAGTTTAGACATTGACTTTGGTTCTGAATGCTTTGTTCGCAGAAGTATTAAGCAATATTCTTTCCTGACAAGACAAGATGGAGGACGTACGGAACCTGCAAGAAGAATAGGTTATATTTAAGTGCAGAACATTAGAGGTATTACCTGGGAGTAACATACTCAGAAAAGAAGGAGGAGAGATAACGACAATAGATGTTTGATAGTAAAAGTAAAGGAGAAGCTAACTAAACCAGAGCACCCGCCAACCAACGACAGAAGAATGAGAAAGCTCCGATATTGTAGTTCAAGCAACTCTTGCAGAATCTCAGAAAAGTGTTGAAGAGCGTTCTTAATCCTGCAGGAACAAAGCCGAGAGAACCAAGATCATGGATGTGGCTCTAACTATACAATGCACTATGATAAGATAAGCATCCATATCATTCAGAGTTTTGATTTCTTAAAAGCCCCAACCCAGTTCAACGATACAAAATTGGGAGGTGATTTCGAATTGCAATGAGTCTTTTCCTGCAAATTTTGATCTTTTTTCCATTCCCATTCAAAATGTTCGATTATGTTCAGTAAGTGTTTTGAATCAGGGAGAGGGTTTGGAATAAAGTAAACCATGTCACAAATACGAAACTGGCCCAAGAAGAGACCATATCAATTTGCGTTTCATTCTGTTTCCATACGTTTATTATATGTTCTCGTTTGGTAATAGTTTACTTAGATCTAAGCTATTATCACTACATGTAGGCCTATTAACTATGGGGTGCAAAGAAGGAGAAAATGTGACACCCCATTGACATGACATCATTTTAAAGCAGCGACGCTTTGCACTTTCGAGAGGAAAGCGGTAAAAGTTTTGGTGCGAAAATAAATAGTGCAATCAAATTTGTCACGCAATTGGCAAGCTGACACGCAATAATGGGTCCTACCACGCAATTGGCTCCTGTAGTAGAAGTTAAAGAAAATCCAGTTGTGAGAGTAATTTGAGAAAATGAAATATTAATAAGAACAAGTTGAGACGGTGAAGATATAGCTCTGGGAATGACCAAGTGACCCTGATCCAGATCTTGACCCACTGCCAGTTGACCTGGTTTTCTCCCTCAAGTGTCAGAACTGTCAGGTCAGGGCAGACGTCGGCGATCGTGGTGCTCCACGCTTGTTTCTGTGCCTGCTCCCAGAAACACGCACACCAAGCTGTCCACGTTCTCTTTCAATATTATAATTAAGTGTGGGTGGTTGGAGGTCGACACCGGTGGTAGGTCTTACTTTTTTTCACCCACTAGATTGTTCCTGCCTCCTCCCTCCCTCCCTCCTCTCTCTCTCTCTTTCTCTATCTCTCTCTCTCTCTCTTTCTTTCTCTCTCTTTTTATCTTTCTCTCTCTCTCTTTCTCTTTCTCTCTCTCTCTGACTCTCTCTCTCACGCTCTCTCACTCACTCACTCTCTCTCACTCTCTCTCTTTCTGTCTTTCTGTCTGTCTGTCTCTATCTCTTTCTGTCTCTCTCTCTGTCTCACTCTCTGTCTCTCTCTCTCTCTCTCTCTCTCTCTCTCTCTCTCTCTCTCTCTCTCTCTCTCTCTCTCTCTCTCTCTCTCTCTCTCTCTCCATATCTGTCTGTCTCTCTCTCAGTTCTTTCTTACTTTTCTTTTTCAGAACTAAGTGACCGTTTTCATGTCGATGTGCTTCTGTTTACTCAAACGAACACAAGTAAGTTGTTCTTGGTCCGCCTCCGTCTCTTTTGCCTTGTATTCTTCCACAGACAACAAATTGCCCAAGGCTCCATGACGTCTACCCAAGAGTCATCAGAAGTGCATTTGTCCCTTCCCACTTTCGATTCACGACAGTCTTCTTTCTTGCTGGCTTCTTTCAGAACAACATGATAGCATCATTTAGTTCATTAATCTTCCATGAAATTCTCAAGTCTTCCCCAGAACAGTTCTGTTATTTACATCACTAACAATTGTGCCTCGATGTGGTGAAGCTAGGCGCTCGTCAATTTTTGGGATTGTGGAGGCAATGGTGTCATCTTAAAGCGTGTTCATTTCCCTTGCATTCAATGGAAAAAATACCCATCTATTTAATAGAAGTCGAGATATTTCCGATTGGAGAACGTGGGGTTTTAGATGTAAAATTATCGAGTAAATGGCCGCCAAAGTTTGGTGAATTCCGTAGCTAAAGAGTAGGCCTACTTGGAAACTAAAAATTTACTACAATTTTGTATACCGTTAAATCAACGTTTTTCGGCAAAAATCCACACAAAATGTTGCTTCAAAAGGACGTAAAAAAGATTGAGCCAATAAACAAAGTTTAAAATATGAATATATAAAAACTGCCCAACTGATGGGAAAAAGCCTTATTTTGACGAGCGCCTGATTTCATCATGGTACCTCGCAATTACTGTTCAGCATTCATGGTGGTACAGGCATAGAAGAGCTGGCCCAAGTTTTCATTCACATGGCAAGAAAGCGACCAAGATTCCGTCAATCAGTGCATACCATAGACATGTAATTGTGTATGAACCTTTCCTAAAACCTCAGGACAGAAATTGGGAGACCAGGCAGACAAATTATTTAAAACAAGGAAACAGCTTCAAAATATTGGAATTTTACTAGCATCTATTAAGCACTTCCTGAAAACAATACTGTCCAGTGTTTACTACAGGAGTGCTCAATCTTAAATTTCAGTCTGGACACGCATGACGCAATTCCGGTTCGCTCTGAAGCGCACCTTCGACTCTTTTTAAAACCAAGTGAAGGGCAAACGGGGGAAACGATGCACATGCACTCGACTATAGCAAGACTTGTCTTTGGCCCTTTATTCGCGCGTTCATGGTGCCCGCCAGCCAGTGTAACCAATGTTTCTTATTCTAGCAAAGAGTGGCAGCCATGACAGTGCTCCGTCTAGAATGATGCCATCATAAATCATGTCTGTGCTCAAATAGAGGTCTCGTACCTTTGAAAAGACGCCACAGATCGTCAGACCACCTTTTTAATGGAAAGGTCAAATCGATTTGCATTGTGCATTTAACAGTGCAAGTCAGTCTTTTGCAATTTAGTAATCTAGACTTCTCACCACCTCAAACTTAAAAAATTATATCTGACATTTTTTGGCCATTTTCAGTTACTTAGACCATGAGGTAAGAAATCATAAGTGTTCTATAATATGCTCAATCAAAATGGTAAGATTGTTCTGAGTCGTTATCAAGATCTTCAAAGAAATGCATTCGAAAAAGCTTGAAATATTGTGAAACTCAAAATTTTTGCATCAAGTTCCCAAAACTAGGTATGCCTCTGAGCAGATAGAACTTTATAATTCTGAGGTAGCGATCCAGCGACCTTAAACAATAACATTATAATTACACTCCAGCCTCTGATCCAGAGATGCCACCTTCAGGTATACTGCTAGGTAATAAAGACAGGCTACAGCACCCTATAGTTCATGGTTCAATGATACAGCATTCTCCATCTCGCTTTATATGTTCATAACTCGTGGAGACTGCGCGCTTCGTTGGTCTGTCTGCGACCCAAGACATAGGACTTATGACTAGTTTTTTGAGTGATGATAATGCATGATGTAGCCTTGTGAAAGAAGTGCTTGAATGAGAGATATGGGGCAGGAGAGACTGGGGAAGACAAAGAGTAACACGCAAGTACAACATAGACACATGCACTGGCCTGGGTATGAGGACAACATAAACACATGCTCTGGCCTGGGTATGAGGACAACATAAACACATGCTCTGGCCTGGGTATGAGGACAACATAAACACATGCACTGGCCTGGGTATGAGGACAACATAAACACATGCACTGGCCTGGGTATGAGGACAACATAAACACATGCTCTGGCCTGGGTATGAGGACAACATAAACACATGCTCTGGCCTGGGTATGGCAAAATGTGCAACGACAGCTCGGGAGCGTGTATGATGAAGGGTCATTACACGCCAACCTCTGAGTCAGACAATGAAGGGATTAAACCTCCCCGCTAAATGTCTCGACAGTAAAAGGGTTAAAATTCTGCGCAAAAGTCTCAGCAACAAATAGATTTAACTTTCTCTCAAATGTCTCGTCAATGATTGGGTTAAAATTCCTGACAATCTGCAGAAGGTACTTGGGGAATAAATAAATCCATTTCTTTAGAACAATTGACCCTCAGCAGTTTCATTTCTGGGATCAATATCGGAACTTAGAAAGACTTAATAATATTCTGCTCATCAACCCCCCCCC
>NW_004797368.1:1399030-1403868 GCF_000002075.1 Aplysia californica
AGACAAGGCTACATCTGAAGAATCCCACTGCAAAACACGCTACATGTCACATCTGGGAATTTAAGAAAATCTCCGCCCACTTCATAATCTCGTGATATAAATCGTCGTGAAAACAACCCCCCCCCCCCCCTCAAAATGTATTGTATACCTCGATATTTAGAATGATATCATTGTGTTTTGCTCATACTTTTGTTTTCAAATTATACGTTTTTTTCTGCACCTCCACATTTTACTCAATGTTCTTGTAAATAAACTGGATGTACACGAGCAGTGCATTTTGTTATTTTTTTAAAAAAAGTTATTTTTTAATACGTGTATTTTCTCCACATTTCTCATAATGTTATACTGTGGATTTAGCCCCTTTTATTATCAAATAGAAAATATTACGCTGTTTTTCTCTCTCCCTTTGTCTCACATTGGAATTACATGGATTCAGAGCCTTTTAATATTTTTAGAGAATGCGTTTTTTATCCCTCAATTTCTCTCAATGTTGCAATAAATAGATATACGGTGCTTAGCCAGGACTCCCTTCATATCGCAATAACGGTAAGAAACTCATGACTTCTAAGGTCTGGGGATAATATCATTGCTTGTTTCGCTGAAACGCATCGCAGCCTAACTATCGAACCTACCACGTCCTCACTCCATTCATAGGATTGATGAGTTCTCGACAAGGAAAAAATATACTAATAAGTTGCTCTGAGGTTATAGAAAAAGATAATAATATACATGATGTATATATTAGAGATATATGGACAATAATTATTTCAAGTTGTACGAGAAGCTACCGAAGAATGCGAGGCATATCCAGGACAGATGGCGAACTAACTGCACAGATGGCGAACGTAATGCAGGGCTTGTGGACCGAGTTCAGTGACACGGTGGTACAATTCTTTACCTCAGAATCACAAAGTTCTATCTGGCATTTAATTAATTTTTTTTGCTGTTGTAAGTTACTAAGACCATGAGGTCAGAAACCAAATGTTCTATCTGCTCTATCAAAATCGTATGATTATTTGAAGTCGTTATTATAATATTCAAAGAATTGCATTCGAAAAAGATTGACATGTTCTGAAATTCAAAATTGTGAAAAGTCAAATTTGTCAAAAAACTAAGTACTGAGCAGATAGAACTTTGCAAATTCTGAGGTAGTGAAAAGTAAGACTACATAATTGTCGTCCGCGTCGCAGGCAATCCACTTAGGTCCAACTTTGGAAAATTTCAGATTTATCTATCAAAGATGCACATTTCAACATCACCAAAATGCAGCTTAATGCTATGGTCAAGACTTACAATTTTCTTACATTTTTTTAACGATTCCGATAGGAACAACACAACACAAACTAGTCGGTTGTTTTTTTTTGGTCTGTGGTGTAAAAAGTATCAAAACGAATTTAAATGGATTGCCTGCCACACCGATGATAGTCTGCAGTGATCAGCCTGCTGTCTACTGTGAAAAAACAAAAACTGAAATAATGGTTTGGATGTTTCGCAAAAAATTGTGTGGACTTGCACATACACCTAGGTGCTGTGGTGTGGTTGGCTCCTTCTTTCCTACCAACCATCTATCGTTCTTATCCGTGTGCTTCCCGTGAAGCCGAGAATGTTTCTGTGTGGTCTACAGGGGCGAAGGCTGACTTGTTTGACAGGGTAATCAAAGTGAAACGGGACCAAATACTATGGCCTCTAGATATCACACAAGAATCTTACTCGAGGCGGCGACTCTGACTGAGTTGTGAATGAAAACAAATCCGGAATTCATTTTGTACGTTCAACCGTCAAAATAATCGGGAAAGTATCTTATTAAATATCAGTTCCAACAAAAATTAGATTTAACTTTAGATGTGAATACATAAACACAAAGCAAAGAAGCAGAGATGTCAGTACTAGATCTATATGTTATAGATCTACCAGTGAGTTTAACTCTTTGGTAGAACATGACAATTATCATTTTTTAAATTTCACATTTGGCTTTTTTTGTTAGCCTTTCGAGGCCAGGAGCTGGTGTCATAATCGAGGTCACGATCTGATTATAGGACCGTAAAAAGTCGAGGAAAAAAAACAAGCACACGCAGCAGTCAAAAGATTATCAGGAGTTAGTTCCCCTCACATTTGTGAGGTAGACTCGACCAGTGTTAGTTAGCTTACATAATCAGGGCTTGTGATTGATTATAACTGTGGCCCCAAAGAGGTGAACAGGGTATATGTGGCAATGAAACAGCTTTGACTGCTATGCACATGTTCCCTTCAACTCTATTGGTAGACTCTTCCAGCCTCACTTTAAGCTTACTTAATCAAAGCTTGCGACTGCTTATGGAGTGGCCCGAGAGGGGTGAGGAGGCTATTTCTGTGACCGTGAAACCGTTTTGAATGTTAGGTATACTCAATGTTGATTACGAACGTCTTTTTACATTTGATTTTAAGAAGTTTGCGTTTAAGGATGAATTTGACAGCGACAATGTTTCAAAATTAGGAAGGGAAGCAGTGTTTATTTGATTATATAGACGCTTCGCCCCTGACTGGTCTAGGGTCTGCTGGGGCTAGACGGTCAGAGATCATGTAAGAACGTATAGTGTTGGGGTCATAATGGCTGTAAAGGTTGAAGGTCGTAGAGTATGCTGTACGGCGTGGATGTGGGCTTTTTAGTTGCAATTATTCCATGTATATCTCTTCTCCTTCTGTTCTTTGTATAATTCTCTCTAGTAACACATCTAAGCTTCGGCATTTGATTTATAGTTATGTGAACTATTTGTGTTGCAAGTGCTGTAAAATTCTTACTTTTAGTTTTAGTAGAGGCTTTACGGCGCTCGCAACTGCATAAGGTCATGTGAGCGCCAGAAGATTAGAGGTGTAACAAGAGAGTAACAAACATAAAAAAAGAAGAAGATAGATCTAAGGACGATAGATGTTTGATAGGGAAGAAGAAGCAAACCACACCAGAGCATCCGCCAACCACCCACAAATTCCTACTAAAATAATAAAAACAAACAAACAAACTAAAAGCAAAGACAGTTGTGCTGCGCCCTGTACAAGAGAGCAGAAGAAGAGACGGGAGGTTAACGTCTTAGAGTGGACAAGTAACTAACACGCAAACAAACAAACAAACAAACAAACAAACAAACAAACAAACAAACAGACAGACAGACAGACAGACAGACAAACAGACACAACAACGAAAAAGCAGCAGCAACGAGACAACAACAATAATATATAAATATAAGTACAATTGTCAAAAGAATGAAACAGTTTGTTGTTTCTCCTGTAACATTTTTCTTTGTGATTTAGATACAGTGGAACAGCTTGTCTACGATGTTGCGTGACTGAGTGCAGGTTCAGCGATCAAACTTCGCTCCTTCTTTCCTCCTATCAAACATCTATCGTCCTTAATCTCCTCCTTTTTTCCTTAACATCTATCGTCTTTATATCTCCTCCTTTTTTCCTATCGAACATCTATCTTCCTTATCTCTCCTCCTTCTTTCCTGTCTAACATCTATCTTCCTTATCTCTCCTTCTTTCTTTCCTATCTAACATCTATCGTCGTTATCTCTCCTTCTTCTTTCCTGTCTAACATCTATCGTCTTTATCTCTCTCCTTCTTTCCTGTCTAACATCTATCGTTTTTATATCTCTCCTTTCTTTCCTATCCAACATCTATCTTCCTTATCTCTCCTCCTTTCTTTCCTATCTAACATCTATCGTCGTTATCTCTCCTTCTTCTTTCCTTTCAAACATCTATCGTTCTTATCTCACCTCCTTGTGTCCTATGAAAGAAATATTGTACACACCACCCATGCTTTTTTCCTATCAAACATCTATCATCCTTATCTCGTCTCCTTCTTTTTTGTGTTTGTTACTCTCTTTTCACACCTGTAATCTTCGGCACAATAATTATATGACCTAATTGCGTTGAGAGTGAGTGAAACTTTTTAGGTCTACTAAGGAAAAAAAAGAGAAGTTTGAGAGAGTGGAGGGAGACTATTGGGGCGTCCACCGGGGTGCTCCAAAGGTCGACAGGACAATAGGATTGGTGGTGGTGGTGGTGGTGATGATGATGATGATGATGATGATGATGATGATGATGATGATGATGATGATGATGATGATAATGATGATGATGATGATGATGAAACCATACGGCGAAACGTTGAACGTATTATATAATATATTTTGGTAATCCTAGATCTATCAAGTCTCTACCTTTTTTATTCTCTGTTTAGAAGGATGATGATGATGATGATGATGATGATGATGAAGATGATGATGATGATGATGATGATGATGATGATGATGATGATGATGATGATGATGATGATGATGATGATGATCCAACTTGTCCTGTGGAGAATTTGATGAATATTGTTGTTTAAAAATTAATAATGATTATAACTGATAAAGATCACAGTTATTGCGCCCATTCCCTGGTGGCTCTAGGCACTTCACAATTTTAAAATATTATATAAAGATTTAAATCAATGTTCCTTGCCTACTGGCTCACACAATCCTTTTAAATATGCCCGTTTTCTCCATCCCTCCGATCAAGGTCCGACGGGTACGCAACTTAACATCATAATAGTTTCCATCTTACAGCGGTTACCTTGAGATCAATCTTTTTTTCGATAGGCCTGCACACCTTTTTAGCAAACTATAAGTACAGCGTGTGGCTTTCTACCTTGATGTATCTTATTCCTTAACCCTACGCTCTGGTTTACACCTTTTTATTCTAATAGAAGTCACAGGTGGGCTACTTATGGTATACTTTACGGAAGTATTTGTTTGTTTTGTTTTGTTTTCTTTGTGTTTTTGTGGTGTGTGTGTGTGTGTGTGTGTGTGTGTGTGTGT
>NW_004797368.1:1405837-1407284 GCF_000002075.1 Aplysia californica
AATAATAATAGTAACGATTTTATAACAGGTTCTTCATTAACGTCTTTGGTGGTTGGTTGGCGGGTGCTTTGGTGTGGTTTGCTTCTTCTTTCTATTCAAACGTCTATCGTCCTTATCTGCTCTCCTCCTTCTTTTTTGTGTTTGCTACTCTCTTGTAACACCTCTAATCTTCGACATTTATATGACCTTATTGTGTTTCAAGTGCCGTGAAAACTAAAACTTTAAACTTACTAAAACTTAAATAAAACCCCTTAACGTTGCTGTTGTTAATATAATAATAAAATCATGATAAAGCTAACAGGGCGAAGCGTCCCACATACTTTTTTATAATGTCATAAACTTCAATTCAGAAATGCTCAAGTCTCCATCTCCTTTTTACTAGACTCTAGTTCGACGTACTTCCAGCAATAATGGTTTTTGCATCTATTTAGCACATTTTGATCCCGGGATATAAAAAGCCTTTTTGTCCTTGAGAATCCAGTGAAGGAGTACAGTAGTGTCCCTTGGCTCACTTTTCAAATAACATTGTGCGCCATACTGGGCTAGTGAGTGAGGGTGGGCTGACTCCGAGAACTTCCGAACTTTCGACTCCGAACATTTTTGGGTTCGAATTCGTCGAATTCGACTCCGAATCCGAATTTGGGTCAAGAAAGCAGCCAATCAAATTTGAGGAAAGGCAAGGTCAATTCGGTCGGATTCGAGTCAAGTCGTTTTCCCTCCAGCCGTCGAGTCGAACACGCTGTAGAGAATCCCGACACCACGGACCGGTGCAGGGGGCGGGGAGGGGGGGAGGAGCGGGAAAGAGGTCACAGAGGTCGGGATTGAGGCAGGCAATGTTTTGAATGTTTCTTGGGTGCAGTTTTGCGTAAAATAATTTACAGTTTTAAACAAATTAAATATGCGTTCGCTCCTTGTGTTCCATTTACCCCTTGGCTGTCCCTGTTCGGAAATTCGTGTTCGGACTCGGCCCCCTGCCCAATGTTCGAGCTCCGACTCCGACCCCACGAATTCCTCGAATTCCGAACCTCGACTCGACTTCGCCCATTACCCTTCTAGACCTCAGGGATGACCGACTGTTGTGCCACTGACTATAGTGTCTTTAGGCCATTCCCAAAGGGGGGACATTTCTCGTTCATGCACAGTACAATTGTAAATGGGCTGATTCATCATGTCACGCTCATAACTGTGCCTGATCTACAACAGGGAACTGCTGTTCTTTCTTTCCTAATCCTTACTATTGTCATTCTCCTCTATTTCTTTTGTATGTTTGTCACACTCTTGTGACCTGCTATTTCCGAGGTGTCTTGATGGTCGAAGCAGACTTGGTGCTGTTGAAGCTAGAGAGGTGAGCAGAGTAAGTCTGATTCCCTGTAAAGACTTCTCTGTTGGGCGCTCATATGACCTTATGAAGTTGCGAGCGCCGTAAAACCCTCTACTAAAGCAATAT
>NW_004797368.1:1411178-1412446 GCF_000002075.1 Aplysia californica
CTTGATTTCGGAAGACTAAGAAGCATAAACTTTTATTTTTCAAAAATAAATCTAAGAAAGAAAGAAGAAGATTTCAATGATTAAAGTAAGTGGTAACCGTTGGTTTTCGTAAAAAGGAGTCGGAACATTTCATACGTAGCATTAATCGTGGGAATCGGTTCCGGAATCGAGTCTTCGCCCTGCTCTAGTCTAGAGTTTTTGCAGTCATTTGGCAGTGGGTTAAGAGGGAAAGACTACATCCCCAAACTTATCAATAATTTTTTATTTAAAAAAGAAGTGAATTTGCATTTGCTGGTGGCTTGCAGGTGCTCTTGTGTGGTTTGCTTCTTCTTTCCTATAAAACATCAGCGTCCTCATCTCTCCTTTTATTTTCTTTTGTATGTTACCGGTACTCTCTGGAAGCACTTCTAATCTTTGACACTTACACGCCCTATTTGTGTTGCAATTGTTGTAAAAACTTTAACCAGAGCTGAAAATGCATATTCCTATAGACTGTGATTTTTTAAAAGGCAGGGATGAACTTCCCCTCTACTCCATCACTCTAGACTCGGACCTGGCAGGGATAGGGTAACCCCCCCCCCCACCCCACCCGCTTTCCACACATTATATGAACATGCAGAGGCAGAGACAGAGCCTACCACCAAGAAACAGACAAACAAAAGATACAAAAGAAGTTTCCCACCTTATGTGATAAGGCTATTGTTGAAATAATCATTATTGTATTTTGCTGTCGATTCTTTATCTGTACACGTGATATATTATTCAAATATAACTATATTTAAATTATAACTTCCAAGGTTTGTGATAAATTCCTACATGTGGCTTGAAGGATGTATCAAATTTAACATAGATCTATGCATAATTGTTGACTTACTTTTCTCTTCATATCTTTTTTATGAAGGCAATGTTGTGGATGTTGTGTTATATTTTTTACGTTGCAAAGCTATAAGGTCATATACGTGCCGAAAGTTAGTCGAGGTGCTAATTGAAAGTAACAATTAAAAGAAAACTAGGAGGAGAGATTTGAGGAAGATAGATGTTTGATATGAAAGAAGCAGCACACCCCACCACAGAACCCGCCAAACTTGCAAGGTTGAAGGTTGTTCATGGAGGCTGTATCAACAACGATAATAGCAATATTTTGAAATGTAGATATTTTTACACCCCTATCGACACAATTTAAGATAAGATAAGATAAGATAAGATAAGATACGATAAGATAAGATGAGACAAGACAAGATAAGATAAGATAAGATAAGATAAGATAA
>NW_004797368.1:1418130-1419410 GCF_000002075.1 Aplysia californica
CCACCACCACCAACAACAACACCAACAACGTCAACAACAATAAGAACAATAACAACAGCAAAAACAAACTAAACTAAAAATATACCCGACCCAAAATAACTCCGACAATTTTATCCCGTTCTTTCCCCGTCACCCATATTTTTTACGATCTCCAAATAATTGCTCTAGGTCTACCTCTGTTTTGTTTGCCTCCAGTTTTGCCAGTGAGAGTTAGATGCTTAAAGCCTTTATGTCTATTTAAGTGTCTCAGAAACTGCGTTTATCACTTCCAAATCAATAATTTTTGTTTTTATTAACAATCTGTCCACATGGGTTGCTTCAAGTACTACCTCATTTGATTTGATTTCGTTTCCTTCCGAGTGAGAAATTTTAAATGATCTTCTAGGATATCACCTTTCTCTTGCTTCTATTCTACGTTTAAAATCTTTAGTGGTAGTCCAACAGTCACAGCCATATAGAAGAGTTGACATCGCATAGCATTTTAGAATTAATGTATCTTGTTGGTCATTGAGATGCGGATGTGTTTATTTTTTCCAGGATTGGGCTCATTTTTATGGAATCTGTCTTTAGCTGTAGCAATTTTTCGTTTTATTTCTATGGAACATAATATGTCATCATAATATCCTAGATATTTACTGTTCAACTTACTTGTTTGATCTTGTCACCTTTGCTTTTGAGATTACAAAAATGGACTTACTGCTTTTTTGTATTACCAGGTATTCTGTTTAAAAAAAAAAATCAACAATAACCTTTTACGTCAATTTTCCGATACAGCAGTATCTAACAGCAATTGAAGCCAATTTTCTTAATCTGTGTTATTGGCATATCTGATGCTATTGATATCAATTCTCTATTTACTTTGAGACCTAGAATTTCTTCTGTATTCCCAAGGATTGTTTTATTGTGTAATGTTAAAGAGGTTTGGTGACATAATACATCCTTGCCTAACTCCTTTTTTAATCTCTTTATATTTACTGTATTCTCCATCAATTCTGACAGAAGCGTTTTGATTTCAGTACAAGTTCATGTGCAATAATTACGATGGCAATATTAATACATGTAAAACAAATAAAAGTAAATAATGATGATGATGATGATGATAATAATAATCATGCATTTACACAGCGTATATCCACGCTCTGCGGCATGCTCTGTGCGCTTCACAACTGCTGTTACCCCAGCAGACCCCAGAACACTATGAACCATTCTCGGCTTACCAGGAAGCATACAGGGCAAGCTGCGGGTTGCACGCTCTCAAACACCATCAAATTATCAAGATC
>NW_004797368.1:1421411-1423519 GCF_000002075.1 Aplysia californica
TACTACTACTACTACTACTACTACTACTACTACTACTACTACTACTACTACTACTACTACTACTACTACTACATGTCAATAGACGTGTAGGCGACATAGGGATAATCCAGAAAGAATGTCTGTGCGGGTGGTAGGCAGGTGCTCTGGTGTGGTTTGCTCCTTCTTTTCTATCTAACATTTTATTCTCCTTATCTCGCCTCCATTCTTGTGTTTGTTACTCTCTTGTAACCCATCCAATCCTCGGCTCCTATATGACCTTATTGAGTTGCAAGTGCCGTAAAACTCTTACTAGAAATAAAACTAATAAACCTCAATCCATGTCCTGGTTTCACCTACGACCGTATGCAAACGAGAAAGCGAACGTTACAGTCGTTGTTGTTCTTGTTGTTTTCCCCCACGTGATGCAACAGGTTCACTCGCTCACGGTTGGTTTACTGACTCACAATTAGAAACGCGATCTAACTCAATAAACGTCAGTCCCATTTACGCGAGTGTGCTAATGAACGCATTTATCCCTTGATGAAATACTCGGTTCTCAGTGATGCGTAGCGCAGCGACAAAAAGCTCCTCTATATATATGTCACACCGTGGTGGAATCAAGCGCTCGTCAATTCTTAGGGTGATATGGAGCTATTGGTGTCAACTTAAAGCTTGTTCATTTGTCTTGCTTTTTGATTTAAAAAAGATACTCGTCTATCTTGAATAGAACTCGAGATATCTGAGAGTGAAATAGCCGGGGGTCGCCTGGTTTCAGAGGTAAAATTAGCGAGGAAATCGTCGTCAAAGTTCATTAGCTTTAGAGTTGAAAAATTACATTTTTTGATGCCTTTGATCAACGTTTTTTTCTCCCCCCCCCCCCCCCCCTCTCTCATCAGGCCCCGCTCTACCAAAACTCAGTTAAAAACCATCTAAGTTCGTGAAGACGTTCTTTGTTTGTTGAAAATGTACATTTATTGTAACTTCAATCATCGATTTTCACCAATAAAGTCTAAACAGGAAAGTGCTTTTTAAATGAACATAAAACGTGTTGATAAAAAACAAAACAAAAAGCAAAACCTCCCCCCCCCCTCCTTCCAAGGAAAAAAAAAGTCGATACATTTTGTCAACGTTGCAAAAAAAAATATTTAAAAAAATAAGCCGTTTTCTTCGATTTCGTTATTTTGACGAGCGCCTGATTTCACCACGATGCTATATATATATTATTATTCTATGAACCCACTAAAGAGAGCACGTTCTGGGCGTTCGACAAAGATTGAAGGTGTGCTGTTTGGAACAATTTAAAAAACCAAAACAACAACCAACAGCCAACTCCCTCCTCCCAACCCCCCCCCCAAAAAAAAAACACAACAAAAACAAACCCCAACCAACTACAACAAAAAAAAAGCAAAAAACAAAAACAAAAAATACCCTTTACTCATTCAGATTTTTTTTCATTTTGATGTCACCTGAAACTTTACTAAAAAGCAGTCCACAACACGCATACTATGAAATAATTATGCAAATTTGTGATTCTGATTTCGCCACCTAGAGTTACAAAGTTCTGTTTATATCAGTACCTAGTTTTGACAAATTTGACGCCCAAAAAATGTGAGTTTCACATAGCTTTTTCGAATACAATTCTTAGACAGACCATAATTTGGTTTCTGGCCTTGTGGTCTTAAATTAGCCGAACATGTCAGATACAACTTTGCAGTTCTGAGGTAGAGATTTGTGCGGGGTGGTTGGAAATGTGCCAAAATGTTTCTTTTGGTCTGTTGCTGATCGGAGGTAATAATAATGATGTATTCGTTACGTCCTTGTGGTTGGCGGGGGCTATGGTGTGGTTCGCTCCTACTTTAAAACTATTACTATTAAATATTTTTTTCGCCCCCACTTGCCCACCCAGCAGTAACGGGTACCTGACTTCGAGTTGGGGAAGTAAAGGCGGTGTGGAAAGGAGCTGGCCACCCTACCACACTATGCCGATGGCCCAGGAAGTTGCCTAACTAACTAACAAGGCAATCCCCAATGTCCAGATCGGATGCGGGAACAACTTTACTTTTTACTATTAAAGATCTATCGTCCTTATCTATTATTCTTTTTTTGTGTTTGTTACCCTCTTGTAACAC
>NW_004797368.1:1425146-1426918 GCF_000002075.1 Aplysia californica
AGACAGACAGACAGACAGACAGACAGACAGACAGACAGACAGACAGACAGACAGAGAAAGAGAGAGAGGGAAGAGAAGAGAAGAGAAAGGGATACAGAGAAAGAAACGTGGTTGGCGGGTACTCTGATGTAGTTTGCTCCCTCTTTCCTATCAAGCATCTTTTATCGTCCTTATCTCTCCTTCTTCTCTTTTGTGTTTATTATTTTCTTGTAACACCTTTAGTTTTCGGAACTAATATGACCTAACTGGGTTGCAAGTGCCGTAAAACGTGTACTAAAACAATAAAACAAGAAATGCGGCCCGCTCTTGGTCTGATGGACGTGCATAATTCGTGTTTGGAGAAGTGCAGACAACACGCTCTTTAAAAAAAAAGTTTTTTAATAAGAGTTTTACACCACTTACAACGCAATAAGGTTATATATAAGCCAACAATTAGAGTGTTACAAGAGTAACAAACACACCGTAAAGAGTAGAGATAATAAGGACGGTAGATGTTTGAAAGGAAATTAGGAGCAAACCACCCCCAGAGCATCCGCTAACCACCCGCTCTCCCAGTTTTCCCTATGTCACCCACACGTCTATAGATTTGCTATAGCTGTATTTGGCTGTGGTGCGGCTAGTAACTTTGGCCTTTCTATCACTGTTTGAGGCGTCTGGTTTCACAGAAAAGAATTATCGTTATGTAAGTTTCAAAGAAACAGTATCTTTTATAATACGTACATGCACTAAGAGTCACTTGTCTAAGAAAATCGCCAGTAGAAAGCAATGGCGGTGGGTGGACCCAAATTTGGGTGGGGATTAGGTTGCTCCCTGTTCTTTACCACCAAATAGCCAGCAATAAAAACTACACAGTGATGATTTTTCTCTACTCACGGTGAGCCACGGCAGTTAGAGAATCATTCAAACGAGAAGAGTTGCCTTTGTTTTCCATCTCTTTGTTCTTATTCTTGTTGATGGTGGGGACGAAGCCGTTGCACCTCTAGATTACCTCTAATTAGTTTTCGTATGATGAAAAAGTTGCCTTAAAAGTAGTTCGACCTGATTTATAACTGTTAAATCTCAGCGGCACAAACACAAACATGCACACACAGAACTTCAAACATAATACTTCTATGAGCTGGATTAGGCCGTGTCGTCGAGAAAGTTAAACGCACCCAACAAAGAACCAATGAGCGCATAAGTATCTGTGTCAGTGGGGGAAAGTGTGTCGTAAACTTTCACCCCACTGTCAGGGCTTGGAGAGCGTGAGCTCTCGGTACAGTGTTGTTATTTTTTCCAGTCTTTTACCTTTTACAAGATGAGTTTCATTAAGGGTGGGTGTGGGAAAAGGGCTCATCTTCGTTGAGCCCTAAAGACATTTGATTGGCTGCTGGGTTACTATAGTTGTTAGCGGGGACAACAGTGATTGGATAAGCGAGCAAGCCGCCAAGTTGATCACTCTGTGTTCATTGCGTGCGGTCAAAACGGTTTCAACTGCTTATTTCATTATGGAGAAACTTTCATTTACTTTGGGATAGAGTTGGGGGAGGTGGGTGGGGAAGGGGTAGGGGCTCAAGCCCGTGAGCCCTTCACTACCCACCGCCACTGTAGAAAGGACTTTTCCCGCTTTTAATACACCCACCTGCATAAAACAAAACAACAAAAGAACAACGCAATTAAAGAAAAAAAACAAAGGAAAAAACGAAACAAAAATCCAGCTTTGTCCTTCTTACTTTTTAATGTCCTGCTTTTTAGGTAGAGTTCATACAACAAAGCTGTCACAGAGGCAACCC
>NW_004797368.1:1429064-1431640 GCF_000002075.1 Aplysia californica
CCTCCTCCTCCTCCTCCTCCTCATCATCATCATCATCATCATCATCATCATCATCATCATCACCATCGTCACAAAAACCAACAACAACAACAACGACAGAGGTCACAATGGCAGCAATAGTAACAACAAGAACACAGCTCCACCAATTACATTAGCAAACACGATAATAATAGTAATAACCACTCAGTACATCTAAGAACAGCAGCAAAAGCAATTATTTGCAACAATAACAACAACAACAACAACAACAACAACAGCAACAACTACAACAACAACAGCAACAACAACAACAACAACAACAACAGCAACAACAGCAGCAGCAGCATTAGCAGAGTTGCTAAGTATACGATAAAGCACTACAAGATAATAGGATGAGATAGGTATCATCATCATCATTTATTCACCCACTCACTCACTCACTCATTCACTCACTCATTCACTCACTCACTCAGTCAGTCACTCACTTACTCACTCACACACTCACTTAATCAATTAATCCATTAATCAATTAAATAATTAATTAATTAATTAATCAATTAATCAATTAATTCATTCTTTAATTCATTGATACGTTCATTCATTCCTTCCTTCCTTCATTCCTTTATTCATTTAAGCTATAAAAGTGCTTCCAATCAGCAAGCAAAATGTTACATAATACGGGGAATGCATTAATAAAACTTGTGAATGATCTCCTATGTGCAGCAGATATATGTTGTGTTTCAAAGCTCACAATATTAGAATTATATGGTGAAAAATTCGTTGCGAAACTTGTTATCAAATTAAATATATCCTCAACGATCGAACATAGACTCACCAGCCTTTGCAAAATGACAAATGTATTAATTTGTCTCAACAGATCAACATTTTCCTAAACACCTGTTAGCTGTATTCTAGAAAATTCCATCTAACAAAATACCCAAGTGGGTGGTTTCTACAGATTTTAAAATGTTTACGGCTGGGGCAATATCGCTTTAAAAAAGCAAGTCCGTCATTTTCTTCTAATCGCGACATTTTGCTTATTGAACGCATGTTTTGTTTTTTGAAACAGCGTATGCAAAAAAAAAAGTGTTAGAAGAAGGAAGTTCTGTGAACAATCCTATTTTCCGTGTGACGGAAATATATTGTATTTTACATAGATTTATGAAGAAAAGTTTTTTAAATCTGGCCTCAATTATCGTATATGATTAAGTTAAGACAAGTTGATGGAAACTGCTGTGCACAGTATGGCTGATATTGATTACCCGTTAAAGAGATACATAGTTGAGAATAAGTTGCACCATGAACTTTTAAACCGTACTGTAAGTGCAGCATTTGACACCATTGGTTTTCCCCATTTTACTGGAGAAGTTGGGAAAGGCTTTAACTTTAAGGGATATCTGGTACAGTTCTCGAGTGGGTCAAGTCGTACCTGTCTGGGCGTTCACAGTCTGTTCTTCCAAAGGGAAAAAATGTCAGTTATGTATAGATTAAATTACGGGTACCACAGGGCTCAGTGTTGGGACCACTGCAATATACTTTGCACACAACACCACTTAGTTCCGTCATGAGAAGTCACGATAGTTCCTGTTGTTTCAGCTCGTAAAACATGTACATGCATTTACTAATGTTCTGTCTTGTTATGTGTATGCGTGAGTGCACCTAATATTTTTAACATACATTGCCAGTGTTAACGACCAAGACAAATTTCTCCCTGTGACATAAATAAAGATTGTCATTGTCATTGTCACTGTCATCATCATTGTCGTTGTCATTGTCACTGTCATCATCATTGTCGTTGTCATTGTCACTGTCATCGTCATTGTCACAGACGACATCCAGCTGCACATATCATCAGAGCCAGGCAACATGCGTGTAACAACTCACAGCCTGACAAAGTGTTTAAACGAAGTCAAGACCAGGATGTCATCAAACAGACAGACGTTAAACGACGATAAAACTAAAATACATTTAGTTTCGCGTAATCCAAAGTCTTTGGTGACGCAGTTTGATGGGACTGATAATCTTGATCTTGAAAATGAGGAAAAGATTTTTAAAATAAAGGTAAAAAACTTAAGAGTTATATTTGGCAAAAGTTTGTCCATGCACCACCAAGTCCAAAATCTGTCTAGATCTAAGGCTGCATATTTAGAGATTCGAAGATTTGCACAAATGGCTCTTTTTAAAAGCTGTCTATCTCCAAAGACACTAATGTCATCATTTGTATTACCTCATACTGACTATTGCAACTCATTAAAAAAAAAATGAAAGCTTCAATAGAACTATTGACTAAACTACAAAGACTCCTGAACCAAGCAGCAAGAGCTGTCCCCCAAAAGGTCTATAAGAGAAAACATAACGCCATTGCTTTTACAGTTACTCTGGTTCTCTGTTAAGGCCCTATTTATCACAAAGTTGTAGGTCAGAAGTGTTTAAACGATCTTGCACCGCAGTACTATTCTAATTTGCAACATAAATATATCACATTTACGTCCCCACCCTCCCCCATCCCTTCCCCACCCCACCCATTCTATCATTCAATCATTTATTCAGCCTCGTATTCATTCACTTACTCATTCCTTCATTGAGTGCCTTTTTGT
>NW_004797368.1:1432837-1434530 GCF_000002075.1 Aplysia californica
TCTCTTCCTCCTCCTCCTCCTCCTCTTCCTCCTCCTCCTCATCCTCCTCCTCCTCCTCATCATCATCATCATCATCATTCTGTTATCCAGGTGATCGGCTTCGACAAGTCAGGTACCACAGATTTCTTTGACCGACTCGTCCATCACCCGCACGTATTCGGGAACCAGGGCGGCTTGGGGAAGGAGACCTACTTCTGGTGCTTCTACGTCCAAGGTCAGTGTCGATGGGCTGGGCTTTGATTAGTATCTTACTTTTAAAAATTTTTGAGTTCTATTCTTATCTGCCTTCCCAGGCTTCAAGTAAGTATTAATTTCTTTTTTTCTGGGTTTGTTTTTTCCGCACATTTCCACGTCGTTTTTTAAACCAGGGAAAACGTTACACTTGTCAGTATGAAAACAAATCAATCGACATGTTTCAAAAATATCAAACTTTAAGAATATTAACCCAAAATGAGTGAAACGCAAAACGTTGCAACTTCTTAAAAATCAGCAATATTGTTCTATTTGAAATAGTCACTATTTGTGCATTGAAGAATAAAATCATTCAAAATTGATATTGCTAAATATACTCAAGGCAGGTGGTGGCTATTTGGATTCCAAACACCTCCACAAATTCTCCAATACGCCACTGGAAATTTTGAGTAACCATGTGGCATGTTTCTATATTAAATCTTTGAACATCCTGTTCAACAGAGAGTTTCAATAGTTCAATTGTTTGTGGGTTGTTTCTTTTAATTCTGTCTGTCAAATAGCCCCAAAGGTAATGATTGAAAGGGGTCAATTCTGGGTGAAAGTTTCATACATTCATTTGTACACTTTTGGCTTATAACGTGTCCCCCAAATCTTTCTTGCAAGGGACACTCTTTACGTATGGGGTGTGGCTCTCATCCAACTGGAACCAGGGCTCTTCAGTATGACGTCATGACACATTCTCCTCCCCAAAATCCCTGATGTGACGATCGTGGTTTTGCCAGCCGTTTTTTAAAATCCTGAAACAAGACCAGAATATTTTTTAAAAACTCATTTTTAAATGACTTTGAAATATAATTGATTGAAGCGGACGCTCGAAACTTTGATGGATGTAGGTTTAAAAAATGGAGAGGAAAAACTGTATGGTGATACTGGGTAAAAATTGGGAAAATCTCATCCGCAGATGGCCTGCTGAACGCTTTTAAGAAGTTAAACTTTGCGTTGTACACAATTAGGGTTGAACATTTTAAAATTTGATATTTCTCAAACACGTTGATTGATTTTTAATATATTTACAAACTCGATGTCCCCATTGCTGAATATTATTTGCTCAAAGTTGTATTGAACTTAGTTCTGGATGACCGGCTCATTGTCCTTTAAGTGGATCCTGTTATTTTTTAGACACCCAGTAATCGCATCTACATTTTTGTATCTTATCTTGCTTTTTACAACTTCTAGAGTTTCAATTTCGACAAAACAGTTCTTGAATGCCCGCAACTGATGCCACAGATTAAGAAACGGCAGTTTTTATTATCCATTTCTTTTAATTCAAATTTTTGCGCTCTAAAGTACATATGCACAGCTGGCGAGTAAAATGGTGTTTATTCAATGAATCTTATGTCTTGAATTTAAAAAAAACCCACTTTTTTCCCGGCCTCTGTTACCTTACGGTGTCGAGGAGAGAAGCAAATCTCTCTCTCTCTCTCTCTCTCTCTCTCTCTCT
>NW_004797368.1:1438049-1439105 GCF_000002075.1 Aplysia californica
AAAAATGCTGTTTTGAGAAAATCGAAGGTAAAGTTTTTGGACCCATGAAATCCATCTATGCGTATTTGTTTTCAAATGAATTCTTCTGTGGTTTTGCATATGAGTCAGTTATGACGTTGTCTGTCGTATACGTGTGAATTACTGACAATTGTTTTACTCGATTAAAAAGATATTAGACAAAAAGTTGGGTTGGCTCAGTTGTGCAAATATACAGATGACCTTTTTGAAGCAAATCTGGGGGCGAAATGGCCTATCCCATCCCACATATTAATATAGCGTATACATTTCTATCTGGACTATTCATGCAATGAAGTATACAAGGTCTATCCCCTGTACAGTGGGCTAACCCACCAAGCTGGTCAACTCTCTTTCATTTGGTTAAGTGGTCTAGCCTATCCACGTGAGCATTACATTTTAAGCATTTTCTACCAAATAAATTGATACTTTTTTTTGGAACAGTACTCAAATGATACACTACAGGAAAAAATGGGATGAAAAAAACTTACCTGACATGAGCACATCGCAGACTTTGGGGTCATTTTCACAGCAACATGCCTGTTGAAATACTTTTAAAAGTCTGCGTTTTCTCAAAAGGACAAGGGGTGTTTTCTCTATAACAAAACAAGTATACACACCAATGAAACCAAACTTCTCCTATAGGTAAGGCAATACCCACTTTCTTTGGTGTAGGTCAAGATATTTGAAAACCCCCCGAAATCTAGGTTAGTCCGCTTGTCTTTAAAAGCGACCATTTCTATTAATATTCTTGTTTTATCTCCATCATGGCGGTCAATTATGACGTCACAGGTGACGCGACCCCCATGGACGTGTGGGACTTCCGGGGCTGGCCCGAGGACCCTCACAACAGAGGTCTCTCAGAACCCGCCGTGCTCACCCCTCACTACATGAGGCACGTGTACCCGGACCCCAAGTTTATCGTACTCATGAGGGAACCCGCCGAGAGGTGAGTGGGGGAAGGGGGGAGGGAGTGAGGGGAGAGGAGGGGGAGGAGTGAGGGGAGAGGAGGGTGGGGAGAGAGTGAGGGGAAAGGAAGGG
>NW_004797368.1:1439205-1440295 GCF_000002075.1 Aplysia californica
CATTCGAGGAGAAAAAGCAACACACAAAAACAAAGCATAGTTTCGTTTTTCATACAGATGATCAATTCTGTTTTCTATGTTAGAAACGTGACGTACACAATATTCTGAAGTATGCAGTCTTGTGTTTCTGATTATTGTAATAACATGATTAAAATTAAACCGAGACAATGCCAATTTTAAAATTATGGTCTGTTTTGTATTTCTTGCAGGTGTGTGTTTTTGTTGAGACTGTTGTTCTATTTTTAGTGGCTAGCGTCTCTTCAAGTTTTAACGCACATAACACGTATAGGCCACACAACACCTTTGTAAAACGCTGATGGCTGATTTGACACCTCATGTCAGACCGTGGCATTTAGGACCAACCCGGACTGAGAGGGATATAACATATCAGTTGACAGACCGAGGTACATGTATTCAATAGCAGTATCCCCAGCTCCACTCGGGAATAGCACTCATGTTACCTTCGTGCGACGGCGAGGAGCCTACATGCTTCACCATAGACGCCAGTTTGCACAATCTTGGAATCGAACCAGTTACTTTGACATGAGAAATAAGCCATTTTCCGACCTCACTTCGGGCGACCCACCTCGGTTACGTTATCATTAAGTTTCTCACAGATTCGTTTTCGTTTTTTCGTTCTTTCTTTCCTTTCTTTCTGTCTTTTCTTTGATATATTGATAGACCCAATAGACCCCCTCCCCCCATAGCAATGCCCCACTCTGCGCTGTCTGTAGGGTGTACAATGCACATGGGTATAAATCGCCCTGGCTGTATTGAGAAATATTTATTATGCTTGAGCAGGGAGTGAGAAATGAAGGCAAATAAATAGAAACTCAAAGTGGCACGTTTGGGAGGACATACACACACAAACATACCCACATATACTCATATAATATGTATGTATATATACACAGACACACATTCATACACATATACACATGTGCACACACATACACACACAAGAAAGCACACAAACATAATACTCATTTCCACAAATATGTACACACACACACACACACACACACACACACACACACACAAACACACGAATACACATACACATATACACACACATGTACATATGTACCCC
>NW_004797368.1:1441320-1443830 GCF_000002075.1 Aplysia californica
ACACACATACACACACATATAAACACACACACACACACATACACACACACATACACACATACACACATACACACACATACACACACATACACACATACACATACACACACACACATACACATACACACACACACACACACATACACACACACACATACACACACATACACACATACACACACACACACACACACACACATACACACATACACACACATGTACACACACATAGTTTAAATGGGTGGTAACATCTAAAAAAGCAGCATGCACATTATTGTAACACTATATTATATTTATGCGTTTTATATACTGTAATAACCCACTCATCACTCATTCATGTGGACACTTCCTAACGACATGCACACAGACATTTCCGTCACAAGACAGGCGACAAGTCCCAATCCTTTGTCCAGTCCAGGGCGTTTGTGAGTTTTATTGAGCCAGTCTCCGCCTTCTTCAGCACGCTAGGAATCGCGTCATAACCAAACATGACGAAGTCTTCAAAAAACAAATTCTGTATATCAATAAACTGAGAGTCTTCTAGAGTAATCATTGCCTCTAGAAAAGCTTGCTTTTTCTGAATCTTCAGTTCTGTTTTATTGAAGAGCGGGTCTTTTCTGGATTCCGTCAATAATTTCACAAATGTCCGAAAATCCAGTTTTCGTATTTCGTCTGACGTGAGTGTGAGCTTATATCGCCAGCTGACGAAGCCACGAATCTGCAACTTTCTCAAGATTCTCTTGGCCACGCCCTCTTTGTTGATGCATTTGAGGGTGTCTTTGAGCCAGTTGGGAGACAGAGAGTCCTTGCTGGAGTCTTCGATTGCGTCGACAACAGCGTCAGAGTCCATACGTTCGAATCCTATCTGGCTTTCAGACATCTTGAGATAGCTCAATAAATGCACCGCGTCCCTTTTGAAAGTCTCCATTTTCCCGATGACGGTATAGTGGAAAGTGCACGGCGTGCAGAGTCTATTTATAGGAATAAGATGGACGTCCGAGCGCCAGCCCGAATCGGTGACGAAAGACACAAACTCTTTGAACGTGACGTCATCGCCGCACGGTCTGTGACCTTTCCTGCTTCCGCTTGGGTTTTGCCGGAACTTTAAAATAGCGGGCTGGCCCCATTGCTTCCAGTACACGGGGTTGGGAGACATGAGCTTGTCGATGTAGGCGGAGAAGAGACGCGAGTAGGGGTCTCGCACAAAGAGCAGTTTTGTAGAGCTGTCCAGCCATTTGGCGAGTTTGTCTTTGGGAAGTTGTGCCGAGGCAAATCTCTCAGACAGTGTTCTTTGGACCGACACGTCAAACGGAGACCTGAAGATAGGACCAAGTACGGTCAAAGTGCCACGTTTATTATAGTTGGTCTTAGTTTCACATTCCCAATTTAGCATTTTTATAGGTCAGTTTAGTTTTGTCGCTGTGCTCTACGACAGTATAAATGATATTGGGCAATAATTAAATATTATATTAATATATTATTATATTATATTCTGCAGGAAAAAAAGACGGGCAAAATGTTGTGTCCCCAAGAGTAGGCAAACTAGATCAACTATGATAACTTAGTATATCTGTTGGGGGTAACGTTAGGGGTAGGGGTGTAGGACTAAGAATATTGGGGTTAAAATCGGATTATCACAACAATCTATGAATGCCTGTGAATTTCTCAGTTACGTGGATGCATAATCCTCTTAGATCTATCTATGAGATACGGGAAATCTAGATCGATGCGATGCATTGAGACTTCGTTCGACTCATTTCGCCGCATTCGACACCCAGTACGTTAGGCATAGATTCTATCTCTACCTCTTCTTCATTCAGTTTAGTTCTTGTCTGTGTGCTTAACATCAGTATACATTTATAAGGGGCTCTTGTGACCTAGCAGTTAAGGTGTTCGCCTCTCGTTCTACTCCTACTCCTTGGCTTGGCTCCTTCTTACTAATGTCTTTCAGCCACACCCCTGATCTTCTGGTAGGAAAGATCTACACCTAGCCTTCTCGGAAAAGGGCGAAAAATCTCGGAGGTCCCAGGTGCAAGTTACGAACGTTAACGATCCCTTGGAGGTCCAAAATCGATAAGAGTAGACTTCGGCTGCCACCCAAGCAAAATTTTAAATTTCCGACCAACTAATAATGTTTACTGTGTCCTGCATGCTCATATGACCTTATGCAGCTGCGAGCGCCGTAAAACACTTACCAAAAACATTTTTAAAATACACCAATGTATGAACTATAAACTATAATAAATACTCTGAAAAACACCCCAAATTGATTTGCCCGTTATAGTTCTAGATCTACCCACGTGGTTCGTTCAATCTAGGTTCTATGTGGTCTGTTGAGACTCTCTTTCCATTCGCTTCGCAGCATTCGGCATTCAGTAGGTCCAAAATCTAGATTCTTCTCGGCGATAGTGTGGCTAAGAGACTAAAAGAGAGGGAAGGATATTTGATATGTGCACAGTGTCAAGTTTTAGACGATGAGGCCGCCGCTTGCTCATTGTTGCCTGGTTGAA